>NW_010168806.1:0-12038 GCF_000695765.1 Mesitornis unicolor
GTCCTCGGGTACCTCCCCGCTCTTCTGACTGGAAAGTGCTGCGGAGGGTGCTGTGAGTGGTGGTCTAATGTGACTTCTGCATCACTTTATAGCAGAGGTGCATGTTACCCTCACTGGGGAAGGTGAAAAGGAGCGGCTATTTAAGAAAGAAAAATTGAGCAGTTTATAATGCTCACGTGATCGAGTCAAGGGCCATCTAAGCCAACAACAGCCGTGCAAGTGAAGCTCTCCGCATCCAGAGGCTCTGTGCCCAGCATGGCTCACAGCCCCCAGAGGCTCCATTGCCACCCTGCAGGCCTCGCTGAGGGAGCAAAGAACCAAGTCTTAACGCTATGGCCAGAGTAACAAACCCTGTTGAGAAATGGGGTGTGTAAGCACAGCCTTATTGCTCTCAAAGCTGACCTTGAGGGTGGCAAGGAGCTACATCAACCCGTGCTCATACACATGACGGAGGCCCCGTTGCAGTGAAATGTACTCTCTGTATTCCTCTGTTGCACATGCTGTGAGCTGGGGGCTCCTGTCAGCTTTGGTCAAAGAAAAAAACCAAAGCAGCCTCTTTTCCTGTCTCCGTACCCATTAAGGTGAGTCGCCGTGCTGGGTTACTGCTCCCTGTGCCACTGGGCTCTGAGGACCAGGGAGCAGCAATCTTCTGGGGAAACCTCTCTCAGCTGGTATGTGATGGGAGCAGACTGCTCCATGTGAATTGGCACAGAGCACATTTATGTGTCACAACAGAGTTAAAAGATTTGATGATTTTTTTTGTACTGAGCCACAGTACAGAGACTTGCGTATGCATTAGCACATCACTGGCCGTGGGCAGGATACACCTTCAAGTTACCATTCCAGGCTGTCCCCATGTCTGGGCTCTCATCTGTGAGAGTCGGGTGTCTTGGGTGCTGTAAAGTAGGTAATGTCAAGATTACTTTTACCTGAACACCCACTCTTAGAAAATAAAAGTATTGTTGAGGTTTAGGGCTGGGCCGGCCACTAAATCCTGGACAGATGTGCTCTATTAACCCCTCTCCCCTCCCCAGAAGGAAAGAGAAAAGAGAATAAGGGAGAGAGACTTTACGGGTTGGAAAATAAACTAACAGTATATAGCCAAGTATATAGCCTCTTAATGCTCACATCTCTCCATTAATTTGAAATGTGTAGCTTGTATTCATAATACCTGTGTTCATAAAGGAAGAAATTCGATTCAGTTGCTGAAAATGAGACAAACTGAAAAAAAAAAGAACTGGCACAGTGGTAAAATGAATCTTACCTGTCAAAATGTGTCATTTGCCTTCTTTCTTACTCTCACACAAAGCTAACCTCTGAAAAACAGTAAATATAGTTCCACAGTACATATACATCGGCTTCTTTTTGAAGGTAAAATCCTATTTGCATTATACAATTAGTTTCCCAAGTGGGAGGTTGCTGGAGCCATGGGTTCACCAGAATACACCCCCCTACAATCCTGTTAACATTAAAGCAGGTTGTCTGCTGAGGTGCTGTCAAGTGGATTGCCACAGGCTGACTAAAATACAACAATAAAATTGACTTGTGAGTTAAAACAAGGCATAGGGATAAATAGTAGTGCAGCAGGTGAGTGCAGAGGGGGATATGGCCTGCTGTGAGAGCCCTCTTTCAGGGTCACAGGGTGACCTCATCTGGAAGCAGCTCTGGAGGCCGCCTGGTCCAGCACCTTGCACACCGCAGCACGGATGCGGGGCACGCTGCAAGGGCTGCTTCTCTGCACTTTGGGTCCTTCTGCTACAGTGGCACAGTAACTAAACAATACTCATTACAGCTGATTTGGAAATGCTGATATGAGTCAAAATTAGTTTAGGGGTTATTTATTTTATTATCTTCCTACAAGCTCTTCCCTTTACCTAAATATACGGTGACAAACTTGTAGCATGTGACAAGTGTATTTAAGCAAAACCAGACAAACTAAAAAGCTTTTTTCCTTCCTTTGTATTCTGTAGTAGAGACATTGTCAATTTGCAAGCTGTGCACCACTCATATGTATAGAAATAACCCCCTAATGGATGTCAGTCAAAAAAGAGGAGAGCAGAATAATCACTTAAGCATCTTGGAACCAACCACCCTTCCCATTTACTTCACTTGAAATTTCCCTAGGAAACAGGAACAGTGTTTATTTAATTTTGTAACTTTTGCTTTGGTTCATTTCCTAATATCTTTAACAAGCAATTTCTTCTAAGGGTGGCCTTAAACGTAGAAAGAGTGGCAGCTTGGCAATGCAGTATGGAGAAGACACGCAGGGATAAGTCTTGGCAATGACAAAAAGACTGGCATGTGAAGGCAAATGCTCCACAGTAATAGTGAAAGCGGCTGCAGCTGTTTGCATGTACCTGGTGTAATGCCAACAGGCGTACAGCACTGGTCAAAACCACCCAAAGCCCCACTCCACGCAGCACTGTGCAGCTCACAAAGCAGACTGCAGTTGCAGAAGTCCACCCAGTATTGTCAAAGGGGAGGAGTGCGCCCACAGCGTGTTCTCATTTGTACAGAGTTGCTTTTGATTCCATTACAGTCTTCCTTTACTGAGGAAAGAAATGTGGGAGGAAACAAAGGACAGACACAGAGAAGCAAAACAGGGGTAGGAAGTAGGAGATACATGCTTACAGCGTCTCATTTGGCTCCACAGGGCTTTAGAAAGGCTGTCATGTGTCATGACATTTATGATTTCTGTCATGCACTAGGATGAGAAGTCCATTACAATATCGATCATTTTACTCAATTCTACGCTATGTAATACTCAGCGTAGCTGAAAAAGCTTACAAGTGATTTAGAAATAGCTGTGCAGGGAGAACTGTGTAAGAAATTGGAGTCAACATGGTTTCCCTTAATGGAACTCTCTTTTTAGTAAGCTTTTACAAAACTTAGGAAATTGCATTTTAAACACAGTTAAAGCCACAGCACAGTTGTAGTCAAGCAATCAGAAGCTACAGACACAATAAAGACTTCCTATGCAATCCCAATTTACATGCTGACACGATGATATAATCTTCAGCTGTGCTGCCACATAACTTCCTCACCAGGCTCCTCCTCCTCTCACCACTCTCATTTCAGACCCAGTGAGCTCAGGGTCAAAATCTTAAAAGGGATCAAAACACGTATCCTGCCTGGCTATCAGAAAGACCACTTGCAAACCTAAAAATCAAAATATTTCAATTTAACCTGAAATAATTGTGGATTGCAGTCGTCAGATGGGGCAGCACAAGGAGGCACCAGCTTTTACAATGACCGTTCGTGGTCCCAGGCAGCAGCAGCAGTGGGACGTGGTTCCAGCCGGGCAGTGGCAGCGAGGACAGCGCTGTCAGGCTAACCCGAGCCCTGACCACGGAGGTGCAGCTCAGGTGAGAGCTGCCCTGCCCTGTGGGCTTGCTTTGAGAAGACCTGTCCTTGCAGTTATCATTTCCCTCTGCTTCTAGGTGGGTTTGCAGCCAGCTCAGGACAGGAAGATGCACTGGAAGACCATCCTTACCTGTGGTCTTATTTCTTACCCGCAGTCTGCTTTTTGCTGGTGATCCTGAACACTGTAAGCTTTCTTTATCATACTTCTTTAGTGTACTGTCTGTCCCATCCCCAGCCTTGCTGGTACTGCATTGTTTATGCAGGGCAGCATGAAAGCCTGCATCAGAAGATCCTTCAGCACTGCAGAGAGCTGTGTACATGGGAGGAGAGCCAAGAGACGCTGATGACCAAGCCTATGTGCTCATGCTGGTGCTGCTCCATCTCTTCTATATTCTTGCATATATCTTTCAAGGGATCCTTCTCATGTTAGGGCCCCATTTCGAACATTTGTCCCTAAAATGAAGGAATGATAGGATAACCAGGTTTTCCACAAGGAAGGCACTCAGATATCACAGTGATGATAAGAAACAAAATCACACAGATAGATTACACCAGGTATTAGCATCACAACAGTAAAACTTGAGATAGGCTGAAGTTTCTCTCTTTTTTTTTGCCTTCCTTTATTTTTTTTTCTCTTAAATACTCAAAAAGCCATCCCAACAGACACAGGATCTAAACATTTGGTATGAATGGTCAAGCCTTGAGTATGGGATAATTAGTTCTAATTTAGAAATAACACAACACGTATCTGAATATAGGTCACTTAACAAAAAGACATCACAATTTTACACTTGGGGTTTTTTGCATGCAGCTGAGGTTCACCTATGGCTCTGCTCATGCCCAAATGGGTGATATGAGCCTGGATCTCAGCTAAGTGTTTGCAATAGTAAATAGTAAAAGTTGGATTTTTGTGGTGACTCGGACCATATCAACAGGTCATGAACCAGGATACATGCTAGGGACAGGGCTCTGAGTGTCACAGGAGCTGGCTGCTGGAGAACCTGGTTTAACATGGCCATGCTCTGGGGAGGGAGGAAGGGAGGGAGGAAAGAAGGCAGAGTGTAAGAAGGATGCTTCTCCCATTGAGTTTTATGGCCTGATGCAGGGATGAGCTGTCTCTACTTGCCTGCCTTCAGGCTGGGCATGAGCTAAGGCCATACCTTTAAAGAGAAGAGCGGAAAACTGTGTAATAGATACAATTCAAGGAGAAATAGTCTCCTGAACGCTTTCACCAGCCCTTGCTAATATTCAGGACAGTCCTTAACAAATGAGGGTCTCTGGTCCTTGAACAGGATATAATCAGCAGATAAACTTAATTCTACCAACTTCTGTATATTGTGCACATACACTGCTTTGCAGCAACATTTCAGATCAAGGATCCTATCGGCACTCCCAGGTGCTGTTTCCTCCATGGGAACCATGACACCATGGCAGCTCTCACACTCAGATTGCTTCTCCACCTGCACTGTTTTCTGGAATTTTTTTTTTTCCTGCAAAAATTGGCTCCTAAAAGTCAACATAATTTGAAAAATTCTGTCACGCTCAAAGGTGAGACGACCTCCCTGTGGGAGGAGCAGTAGAGGTTTGGAGTTGGTGGGGCTGAGATGTCTCAGGAAGGAAGATGTCAGTGAAGAGTTCCATAAGCCACATGCATGTAGAGCCCCTGTATAAAGCTTCTATTTCTTCTGCAGCACAGGCTTTAAAACTCTCCCGCAGGTTGGAGGAAAGGCAGAGCTAAGGCTGTGAGGTGAGGCCACAGCACATGCTCGGCCAAGGCCTGACTTTCCCGTGTTTGTTGTACTCCATCTCTATAGCTTCACTGTCAGAGCCTGCAGTGCAGGTCCATGTGATGTTTGGGAAGCATGTAAGGTGCTGTCAGTGAACCGTAATTTTGGGCAGATGCTCTGGCTACAAGTTCAGGAGAGAGATTCCCTCTTCTGAGCTTTCTTTTTTGATTTCAAGATCAACAGCACCATCTAGTGACCTCAAATCAACTTCCTACCTACCTCTCTGCCCTACCTCCCTTCATGCATTCATTCCTTCGTCTCTCTCAGGTGAGGTTTGTCCGTCTGTGCCTATCTGCACATTTCCTGCTAGAGGGTTGCTTACTAGAAGCGTGGTGGATGCTGAGGGCACTCAGCCACAGTCACAGACCTCTGAGCTAGGCTGCGATGATCCAAATTAACTTGAAAGCCAAGAAACATCACTGGCGTGTGCCAGCTCCCATCTGGCTCAGTGAGAATCTTTTCTGCCTTCCTGGGCACCTCTCACAGCTTCCACGTTCAAAGAAAATGTGCTCAGGGAAAGAAAATAATCCTCCCTTATCCTTCCCTTGGTTCTTCACTGTGTTTGTCCTTGCGCACGTGTTGTGTAAGGATCTCGAGCACACCAGGCAAAGGTCATATTTCATCCCCAAGATTCCACTGGTGTGAATAGCTGATAATACAGATGTCAAGAGACTCAAAAGCATAGCCAACTTTATTTCTGGTTTTTCAACTTAGAGCAACAAGCAGACAGGCAGCTCCCCATCCCCAGTGTGCAATGTGCCCTTCTGGTCCTCTCCCCTCCCTGCAAAAAATCCACATTAAAAATCTACAGAATCCACACACAAACCTGTGGAGGCCAATGTTTCCTTACCATTCCAGCTCCTGAACCACTGCATTTCACCCTCTCCACAAGAGTCCTCAGGGTCCCCATGCTGGGTATAAAGATCATGTTGAGAGCAGTATTATTTTGTGCCTCTTCTTTTCCCTGCCAGGACAATGTGCAAATTTCAACCCTCTCTACTTCAGTCTCTCAGTTCCCTGACTCAGGGCACTGTGTAGGCTGAGGATGCTGCAGGGAAGGAAACAAAAGGACCCCAAATTTTTGACTGCTCATGGTAAGGAATGCTGATGCATCAAAGATCGCCTCCACTGTCAAGGTCATGGCCTGGACAACCTTACTATGTGAGCCATACAATGTGGCAACCTCTTAGCTTTCTGTTTGCTCATTAGGCAAAAACAAGTCCATGTTCCCAGTTTGTTCTAGAGGGCACTCTCAGAAGCTGGGAATCTGAAGCCATGTGGTTATACACAAGGAACTGGATCACAGCTCTCAGCTTTGCAGAGACAAGCCTGGGAAAGGTCTTTCAAAAGAAACCGCTTCAGAATAATGAAAAAAAAAACCAACCACCAAGATGGATGTTTAAAGCCATCCCCACAAAACAATTTATTTCCTGGCCTTTACTGAGCTTATCTAATGCAAGCAATAGTATTAAACCAGTCCACATTCCAGGGGTAATTTGCAGCAGGTCAAGACAGAAAGGTGACAAAATGTCACACAATCATCTTGATGCTCATCTCACAGCTTCATCCTGTAGAGGAGAAAACTAATCCCCAGAGCAGTTACATACAATGGCAAAGGACACAAACGAAAACCATGTGGACCTCACAGTTAATTCTCTGCATTTTCCATACCAGGTGGGAACTCAGGTCACAAACGTTGCATGTCTCTGTGATCCAGACTTTTCAAAAGCAGGTGATGGGTACCAGTGGTTAGGGTCCTATAGGATGTCAGTTCTCAAAAGAGCGTAGAACTTTCTTTACAAGGAAGAGGATTTCCAGCTTCCTCAGGAAAAATGAGGTTATTTTTCAATACCTCTTCAATTTAATCTAAAATTTGGAAAACTGAGTGCTGAGAGCAGCCTCAAAACAAGAGTTCCCATCTGTCTTGTACCATACTATCCAGGCTTTGCTGTCTATTTTCAAATCTCTAACAAGTTTCTGTGGAGCTCTTTGCCAACATCTTCAATTTGTTTTATTAAGAAAAAATGTTAACTCGTCTGACACAACCAGATGTACCACACACATCTCAGCAGCTTCCTGCTGCTGTCAGGTTGAGCCCATCAATTTCATTTGCCTTGTTTGCGGTGCCTTTTAACATTTCATTGTGAAGCAGCACTCGTCAGCCACTTATTATCTGCCATTTCTGTCACCTCAGCAAGAGTCCCTCCAGCTTCTTAGCCAGTGTGGTTTCAAGATGGGAAGGTCTGTCCCAGGAACACCTTTAATAGCAAGCTGTTGACAGATCATTTAGTGCTTGGCACTTCCAAAGTTAGCGTCACCCATGTGCTGTCACTGTGTTGTGTTTGCTTGCAGGATGGTTCATCACTCTTGTCCGTCTCTGTCCTGCAAACATGCCTGGCACATGGTAGGGACACCTTCCACGTGCCTGGGTGTCCCTCAGAGCAAGCAGCACGTGGCTATGCTGGAGCTGAGCATGAGACCAGGAGGATCAGCACCACAAGGTCCATGAGGTCCACTACGCCACCCCTCTATGCTCTGTCATGGTCATCGTGACATCCACCAACAGGTTGTGTCAGACCCAATCTAAATGGAAGCAACAGAAAACAGGTGCTAACCCACAATGAATAGGTTGGCCATAGGGAAGCAAAGGTCCACTGAGGGTGTCCCAGACACAGAATCACAGAATATTGGGAGTTGGAAGGAACCTCAAAAGCTCATCCAGTCCAACCCCTGCCAGAGCAGGATCACCCAGACCAGGGCACACAAGAAGGCATCCAGGCGGGTTTTGAATGTCTGCAGAGAAGGAGACTCCACAACCTCTCTGGGCAGCCTGGGCCATGCTCTGTCACCCGCACAGTGAAGAAGTTTTTCCTTAAGTGTTTTTCCTTATGGTATTCCCCACTTGTTAGACCTGGCATGCCTTATTGTCACCTGCTGCCAGCATCCAAGGTCCCTGCACAGCCATGGTACCTCCATTGGTCCTTCTAGCACCATACCATAACATGACTGCTCCTCCAGTGTTGAAGGCTGCATGGCCTCTGGTTCACAGAGACTCCACTGGTTTAGGCATAGCACTGTTGTAGACTTATGGTTTCAAAATTAAAAGATCTTAAAAAAAAAAGGAAAAAGTTACTCCATGCAATGAAAAAAGGGGTCAGATTCTCAGCTGATATAAATGTCATTAGTCAGTGTAAGATCATCATAGGATCATGAAGGTTGGAAAACACCTTTAAAATTATGAAGTCCAACCATCAACCCAACACCACTATGTCCACTAAACCATGTCATGAAGTGCCACATCTACACGTTTTTTGAACCTCCAGGGATGGTGACTCCATCACTTCCCTGGGCAGCCTGTTTCAGTAAAGAGATTTTTCCTCATATCCAATCTAAACCTCCCCTGGTGCAACTTGAGGCCATTTCCTTTCATTCTATCACTTGTTACTTGGGAGAAGAAACTGACACCCACCTTGCTATACCTTCCTTTCAGGGACTTGTAGAGAGCAATAAGGTCTCCCCTCAGTCTCCTCTTCTCCAGGCTGAACAATCCCAGTTCCCTCAGCTGCTCCTTGTAAGACTTGTGCTCCACGTTAGCATCCTCCAGGTACATTAAATCCACTGGAGATAAAGCAAGAATTATTTTGGTTCACTTGTGACGTCAGGCTTTAAGTCCTAGCCCCTTTTATGTTAAAGCAGGACCAGGTCGTTTGCTGTTTCAGAGCCGTTTCTGCTGCTTTTCGACTTTTTAGTTCTATTTTTCACTGTCTCGGATTTTTCGCCTTTCTGGCAGATTTTGGCGTTTTTACATCATATTTTGGCATTTTAAGGGATATCTGTTTTCTGTGATTTTTTGCCTTCTTAGGTACATTCTCTGCTTTCTGACGTATCTGGTAAATACTGGTTCCTTTTTCATCATATCTTGGCATTTAAAGGGAAAGCCTAAAAATGTGCCAAAATAAAGTGCTAAATAAGGTGAAAAGCCAAAAAATAGCAGAAATGCTAGGACTGAAAGCTGTTGCTGTGTTTGACCTTCCCTGGGAAGTGCTTCCGTAGCCCAACAAAGCCTTGGGCTCTGCCATTCTGTGCTTTGCTAGTCAGTTGATGTTTGCCCCCATGTTTCTCTACTGCTGGTAGGAGCCGTCTCAAATGGAAACAGTCACACTCTTCTCCCACACCAAAGATGCTAGGACTGAAGGCTGTTACTGGGCCTTATCTTTCCTGGGAAGAACTTCCATAGGGCCTTAAAGCCTGGGGTTCTGGGCTTCTTTGCTTCCCTGGGAAGCCAACGTTTGCAACCAGGCTTTCTCTGTAGCTGCCCCAACCCTGGTTTCAATATGGCAAACATTTAACTCTGACTCCCACAAAAAAGGGGCTAGGCCTGAAAGCTTCCATAGCCCAACAAAACCTTGGGCTATGCGATTCTGTGCTTTCCTAGTCTGTCGAAGTTTGCTCTCATGTTTCTCTGATGCTGCTCTTAGGAGCCGTCTCTCAAATAGAAATGGCCAAGCTCTTCTCCCACAGCAAAGATGCTAGGACTGAAGGCTGATGCTGAGCCTTATCTTTTCTGGGAGGCGCTTCTGTAGACTCACAAAGCCTTGGGCTGAACAAGTCTGCGCTTGGCTGGGCAGCCAAGATTTTCACTCCTATTTTTTACATGTCCATCTGGAGACCGGCTCTGAAACAGCAAACGATCTGGTCCTGCTGTAACACCAAAGGGGCTAGGACTGAAAGTTGTTGCAGGGTCTCACCTTCTGTAGGAATCGCTTTCCTAGCTGCACAGAGCCTTGGGCTCTGCGCTTCTGTGCTTCTCTAGATTCTGAATTTTCTTTGCTGCTGGCCAGAGCCCAGCTCCGAAATGGTAAAAGGCTGGCCCTTGCACCAACATCAAAGGGACTAGGATTGAAAGCTGTTGTGGGTGCTGACCTTCCCTGGGAAATGCTTCTGTAGTCCTACAAAGCCTGGGGTTCTGGGCTTCCTTACTTCCCTGGGAAGCCAATGTTTGCGCTCAGGCATTTTCGGTAGCTGCCCGGATCCTGAATTGCGAATGACAAACGTTCAACTCCGACTCCCACAAGAGAATGATTAGGACTGAAAGCTGTTGCTGGGTTTCACTTTCCCTGGGAAGTGCTTCCATAGTTCAATGAAGTCTTGGGCTCTGCCATTCTGTGCTTCACTACTCAGTCAAAGTTCACCCTCATGTTTCTCTGCCCTCATGTTTCACGTATCTACCAGATACGCCATAAAGCACAGAATAGGCCTTAAAAAGTGTAAAAATTGAAAACTGACAAAAACCAGCAGAAATCCCTTAAAATGCCAAGATATGATACAAAAGCACCATAATCCCACGGATAGGACAAAAAGCTGAGACAGTGCCAAATAAAGCAAAAAAGTCTAAAACCAGCAAAAATGCCAGGAAACCCTTAAACCCTTCATATGATGTAAAAAGTAGCAATATCTGCCAGATTCACTATAAAGCAGAGAATGTGCCTAATAAGGCGAAAAAGGGGAAAATTCACAAAAAAAAACAGCAGAAATCCCAAGAAACCCTTACAATGGCACAATAGGATGCAAAAGGCACCAAAGTCTTCCGGAAACGCCAGAAGCTGAAAAAGTGTCAAATAGAGTGAAAAAGATGAGAAACCACAGAAATGCCAAGAAATCCCTTAAAATGCCACAGAATCACAGAATCACAGAACGTTAGGGATTGGAAGGGACCTCAAAAGCTCATCCAGTCCAATCCTCCTGCCGGAGCAGGAACACCTAGATGAGGTTACACAGGAAGGCGTCCAGGCGGGTTTTGAATGTCTCCAGAGAAGGAGACTCCACAACCTCTCTGGGCAGCCTGGGCCAGTGCTCTGTCACCCTCACTGAGAAGAAGTTTCTTCTCAAATTGAAGTGGAACCTCCTGTGTTCCAGCTTGTGTCCATTACCCCTTGTCCTATCATTGTTTGTCACCGAGAAGAGCCTGGCTCCATCCTAGTGACACTCACCCTTTAAATATTTATAAACATGAATGAGGTCTCCCCTCAGTCTCCTCTTCTGCAAACTAAAGAGACCCAGCTCCCTCAGCCGTTCCTCATAAGGGAGATGCTCCACTCCCTTAATCATCTTTGTAGCCCTACGCTGGACTCTCTCCAGCAGTTCCCTGTCCTTCTTGAACTGAGGGGCCCAGAACTGGACACAATATTCCAGATGCGGTCTCACCAGGGCAGAGTAGAGGGGGAGGAGAACCTCTCTTGACCTACTAACCACTCCCCTCCTGCTACACCCCTGATACACCTGATAAAATATCATGCAAAAGCACTGATATCCTCCAGATACGCCAAATGCAGAGAAAGAGCCTAATAAGGCGATAATCATGAAAAAGACCAAAGTTGGCAAAAAAATCCTTAAATGGCCAAAAAACCGTGGTGATTGTATCATTGTCATCATTGGTCTTTTTGCTGTTTTATTGTATTTTTGTTCTTGTTTGTGATTTTTGAGTATTTCACCTCACTTGTCTCTTTCTTGGCTTTTGGGCCTTTCTGGCGGATTGTGGTGCTTTTTTCTTCATATTGTGGCATTTTTAGAGTTTCTGGGCATTTCTACTCTTTTTTGACTTTTTCGCTTTATTTGGCACTTTCTCAGCTTTCTGGCAGAATATGGTGCTTTTCCATCATATTGTGGCATTTTAAGGGTTTCTGCTTTTTTTCGTGATTTTTCACCTTTTCCACCTTATTAGGCACATTCTGTGCTCTCGGCAAATCTGGCAGGTATTGCTGGTTTTTTCATCATTGCCTCTGTTTAAGAGTCAGAGAGAGAGAGCGCGCAAGATTTTCTCTCTATTGTCCCCTACCCCTCCCAGGGGGAGGATTAAGAAAAGGGAATAGAGAGAGAGTAAAAAAAAAA
>NW_010168806.1:12214-14029 GCF_000695765.1 Mesitornis unicolor
TGTCTCTCGTCTCCAGGGAGCGCAGTGGTGCCGGGAGCGGTCGGTGGTGGATGCTGCGGGAAGCGGGTGGTGGTGGGTGCTGCCGAGCACGTGGAGGTAGCCCCAGCCGTCCTGAGATGCGACAGGAAACAGCCCAGGAAAACCAGGAAAACCCTGCGAAAACCTCAGACATCCTCGGTTTTTTATAGACTGTGGCTGGAAAGGGGGGGGGAACAGAACTGATCTCAAACCCCCCAGGGTCCTACAGACACCACCTGTACTTCCCTTTCAGGCTGGTAACCCTTAAACCATAACAATCATATCAAGGCATTTTAAGAGTTTCCTGGCATTTCTGCTGATTTTAATCTTTTTCACATTATTTGGCACTTTATTTTGGCAAATTTTAAGAGTTTCCCTTAAAATGAAAGCTATGATGAATAAAGCACCAATATCGACCAGATATGACAGAAAGCACAGAGTATGCCTAAAAAGGTGTAAAAAGTGAAAAATCACAAAAACCAGCAGAAATCCCTTAAAATGCCAAGATACGATGCAAAAGCACCATAATGCCACAGATAGGACAAAAAGCTGAGACAGTGCCAAATAAAGCAAAAAAGTCTAAAACCAGCAGAAATGCCAGGAAAAACTTAAAATGTCAAGAGATCATCAAAATAGCAGCAATATCTACCAGATACAGCAGAAAGCAAGCCTTTTTCACCTTGCTAGTATGTCTAAATGATGAAAATCATGAAAAACAGCAGAAATGTGAAGACATCCTTAAAATACTACAATAGGATGCAAAAGCACTGATATCCACGAGAAATGCGAAAAGTTTGAAAACATGAAAAATCATGAAAAAGACCAAAGGTGGCAAGAAATCCTTAAAAGGCCAAAAAATTATGGTGCTTATTAACATTTTCATCGTTGGCCTTTTCGTTGTTTCTTGGTATTTTTGATCTTGTTTGTGACTTTTTCAAATTTATTGCCTTAATTGTCTCTTCTTGCCTTTTTGGTCTTTAGGCGGTTTAAGGATCTAGCCTGCATCAGTAATGAGGATTGTTCCAACCCAGGTGCAGGACTCTGCACTTGGCCTTGTTGAACCTCATGTGGTTCACCTGGGCCCACTTCTCCAGCTTGTCCAGGTCCCTCTGGATGGCATCCCATCCCTCTGGCACATTAACCTCACCACCCAGCTTGGTATCCATCAGCAAACTTGCTGAGGATGCACTCAGTCCCGCTGTCAATGTCATTAATGAAGACATTAAACAGCGCCGGTCCCAGTACAGACCCTTGAGGGACACCACTTGTCACCATCTTCCATCTGGACATCAAGCCGTTGACCCCTGCTCTCTGGGTGCGACCATCCAGCCAGTTCCTTATCCACTGAACAGCCCACCCATCAAATCCATACCTCTCCAGCTTAGAGAGAAGGATGTTGTGGGGGACTGCATGAAAGGCCGTGCAGAAATCCAGATAGATGACATCTATAGCTCTTCTCTTGTCTACTGATGCAGTTACCCCATTGTAGAAAGCCAGATACGGATATAGATGTAGATGTAGATAAAGATGTAGATGTAGATGTAGATGTAGATAAAGATGTAGATGTAGATGATCTAGACATTTGCTTTTCCAACCCCAGCCATATGAGCTGGTGGGGATTTTGCGGCACTGGTGTTGGTCTGTAACATAGCAGAGAGGTTCAGAGGAGGAAGCCCCCATCCTGTGTCCCAGGGGATGTGAGGGACTCTTGGTCGCGGTCTCCCCCCGCCCCCTGCAGCCGGAGAGCCCTGTGGGCCTGGTCCCGGCCGAGGAGGACAGCAGAGGGGCGCTAGGTTT
>NW_010168807.1:0-5563 GCF_000695765.1 Mesitornis unicolor
ATGGAAGTACTGAAGAGAGTCCAGTGGAGGGTGATGAAAATGATAAGGTGACTGGACCATCTCTCTTATGAGGAAAGACTGAGAGATCTGGGCCTGTTTAGACTGGAGAAGACTGAGAGAGGATCTTATCAATGCTTATAAATATCTAAAGGGTAGATGTCCAGAGGATGGGGCCAGATTCTTTTCAGTGTTGACCTGCAACAGAAAAAGGGGCAATGGGTACAAACTAGAACACAGGAAGTTCAAGCTGAACGTGAGAAAAAACTTCTTCACTGTGAGGGTGACAGAGCACTGGAACAGGCTGCCCAGAAAGGTTGTGGAGTCTCCTTCTCTGGAGACATTCAAAACCTCCCTGGATACGATCCTGTGCAACCTGCTGTAGGTGATCCTGCTCTAGCAGGGTTGTTGGACTGGATGATCTCCAGAGGTCCCTACCAACCCCTACCATTCTGTGATTCTGTGATTGCTGAACACAGTGGATCTAGCTTGCAGAAGACAAGGTACTGTTTAACTATCAAAGGAACCCAGAATTTGAAACTGACTCACTATGATTGTTTAAAATTTGAAAGATGAGATATACTTTCCTTTTTATATCACCACTTTTTTTTCCTTTTGACATGTTCTTAGACTACAGAGTCATTTCCTGCAGCTTTAGTTGATAGAGGAGTCAGCACTAATAAAATACTTTTAATACAAATGCAGCTGTGCCCACTCAAGATATGTTTCGTACCACAGATATTCCCCCAATCTACAGTGATAAAAGCTTTGTCTTTAAAATTACAGTTATGTAAGGGGCCTTTCATATCATATTGATACTGCTCAAGGAATGTACCTTTTTGGACTCTGGATACATGCTGACAAATGTGAAATACTTACTCATATACTTACTGTTACGTACAGATACCGATCTCTTCTATGTGGACACTTGTGCATCTATTTTACCTGAAAATCAACCAAGATATGTGCACAACATAACATATTTATGATAGAAATCTGCTTTACCTGTGCATCCAGTGGATCCTTTTTTGACTGAATATCCCAGCTGACAGTGACAAATGAAGGAACCTTTAATGTTTTCACACTTCCCAAACATACAGATGTTGGAATTCAAATCACATTCATTCACATCTGTAAGTGAACGTAAATCCATTATTAGTTGAACATTTCTGTCATTTAACAGCATACTTTGTCATTTTGGAATACTTTCATTCATGCGATAATACCAGCGGCATGGTCCACACCTATGACATGTGGCATTTATTAATCTTCATCATAATATATTTCAGCGATTTCATTCTGTATTTTTCTATTTTTTCTATTCTGTATTAATTCCCTAAAAACAAGTACAGATGAATATGTAGTCCAAATACCACAGTGTTTGCTAATTTGTTTAGAATGCTAATTATTAGACTATGAAGTCAATTACTTCTTACAAGGATCACTTTAAGCATTTTTTAAAAACATGTTCTTGATTATAATATAGCTATAATTTTCTTCCAAAGAAGAAATTTATAAAGTAAATTGATTATTTTTCCTGTATTGATATTACCTACAGGTTTCAATTTGCACATTTTGATCACTATTTAAAACTGAGGTTGATACCTCTGAATAGCATTTGTCAAAATTACAAAAAAATAATAAAGTAAACCCAATTGGGTTTTTTTAATAAGAATGCAACTTAGGAAAGACAATGAATCATCTGAAACAATGAAACTGGTACAAGAACAAACTAGAATTGGGCAGCCGTCAAGTTGGTAACTGAGGAGTTTCATATGAGTGTTCTGAGTCACATTGCAGTGGGGCCACATAACCCAAAATCTTTTCAAATACCTTGTCCAATATTTCTGTTTGGCCCTTGAAACTATATTTAATAAAAGTATTATACTATGACATTAAAGAGAGTCACTGCACTGTGGACAAAAAGGCATTTCTGGTATTTGTAGTAGTCCTTCTGAGTGAAGATGTCATGTAATGCAGCCAAAGCAGAGGCCCACATCACATATCAATTAAGAACGTATTATCTGATAATTAATATTAGCTTGCCTTAAACTCCAATATAAGCATGCTAAAACAGTGTAACTAGCAATAGCATGAAAGTATTATGTAATATGATGGCACAGCCAGACACAGTTTTGCATAAGGATATGAGCAAGTAACTGTCAAAAGAACAAAAACAGTTGGGCATAGCTGCATGTAGGACCCATCAAAGTCATAGAAGTTGCCAGAAAAGGGACAATATAAGCACAGAGGACTGCAGATAGGCAGAAAAATGTCACAGGTACAACAGAACAATGACTGGCGAGACAAGAAAACAAGATAAACCCTACAAGGAGTATAAGGGAGCCTCCTTTTTATGCACTATAGCATAAAAATATAAGTATGGAAAATTGAAGAAGAAAGAAGACAGACCCACTTCAGTTCCAGCTTTTCTTGTAGATCAGTGCTCAAGCCCGATCAAATTGATGTCTGTGACTAAACAACACCAAGAGCTGGAATCCAGTCAATGCAAACTACCCATAGTAGCTCTGCGGTATTGTATATTTGCATATGATTTAGAATGTGATTGTTGAAAAGTAAGTTTTGTATGTGCAGTGATAATGATCTATATTGTATAAGAACTGACCACTGGCAAATGTGATGTTATTAAATTAATTTAGTAAAATTTAGATGTGTATTTTAAAACAAGGTTGATTTCATCAGTCTTCCAAATACTCTCGTTACAACAACCTATATTTCTGTAGTATATTCATCTGTCACACTATGTGGCAAAGAAAAGCTGCCATGCTCTAAGTTGCAGGAGCTGCAGACTTACCTCTGTAGTTCCGCTTGCTGAGACACCTCTGGAACATAAGAACTGACCTGCTTCTTCCAAAATCTCACCGGAAACACCTGAACTATGAAGCATATCAAATAGGGAAATCTTAACACCACAAGGTTCTCATAGTAGCCCATGGCTACGAGTAGCTCTGGCAGTCTCCCATTTAGGTTTCAGAGAATGCCTATGGATCATTAGCACCTTTTTAGTACAGACCTGCATTTATTACTCTCCTATGCCGTTAGAAAATGGGTAGCTAGGAAATAATTTTTTATCTCAAGTGTGTATGTGTGTGTGGCAGGGCGAATTCCTTGCTGACAAGAATGAATTTCCTCTGTTTGTGAAAGAAGTTGAAAGAAAAGACATTTCAAGAGAGGAGAAAGAGAGGAAGAAAAACCAAAAAATCTGTCAAAGCTGAGGAAAGTAGTGAAAGAAGAGGTCAATATCAATTGTCCTAATGGTGTTGCTGACAGCCAATTTGGGAAAGGGTAAAGAGTAAAGAGCAGAGACATTAAAAGCATGCCCTTGAGGAGAAATGCTTCCAAAAGCTAGAGCTATTTCTGGCACACACAGAGACACAAAGACTCAACATCACCACAAAGGTAACATTCAAGGAGAAGGAATAGATGCACTCAAGGATGAAAGGATGGACCACACTCAAAGAGTTGCACTCAACGTCCATATGGAGACCAGTGACAAGTGGTGTTCCCCAGGGACTTGGACCAAGACCAGCACTGTTCAACATCTTTGTCAGCAACATGGACGGTGGGATCGAGTGCAACCTCAGCAAGTTTGCAGATGACACCAAGCTGTGTGGTGTGGTCGACACGCTGGAGGGAAGGGAGACCATCCAGAGGGACCTGGGCAGTCTGGAGAAGTGAGCCCATGCCAACCTCATGAAGTTCAACAAGGCCAAGTGCAAGGTCCTGCACGTGGGTAGGGGAAATCCCAAGCACAGATACAGGCTGGGCAGAGAATGGTTCAAGAGCAGGCCCAAGGAGAAGGACTTGGGGGTGTTGGTCAATATAAAACTCAACATGAGCTGACAATGTGCGCTTGCAGCCCAGAAGGCCAACCGCATCCTGGGCTGCATTAAAAGAAGTGTGGACAGCAGGGTGAGGGAGGTGATACTGCCTCTCTGCTCTGCTCTGGTGAGACCACACCTAGAGTACTGGGTCTAGTTCTGGGGCCCCTAACACACGAAGGGCATTGAGTTGTTAGAGTGGGTCCAGAGAAGGGCCATGAAGATGATCAGAGGGCTGGAGCACCTCCTCTGTGAAGACAGGCTGAGAGAGTTGGGGTTGTTCAGCTTGGAGAAGAGAGGGACAGTGGGATCGAGTGCACCCTCAGCAAGTTTACCAATGACACAAGCTGTGTGAAGGACGTGGACCTGTTGGTACAGGTTCAGAGGAGGGGCACAAAGATGATCAGAGAGATGGAGCACCTCTGTTATGAAGTTCAGCCCAGAGAAGTAAAAGCTCCAGGAAGAATTTAGAGCAGCCTTCCAGTACCTGAAAGGAGTCTACAAGAAAGCTGGAGAGAAACTTTCTACAAAGCTATGCAGTGATAGGACAAGGAGTAAGTTTTAAACTGAGGACAGATGTAGATTTAACTAGATGATCTTTAAGGTCCCTTCCAACCCACACCATTCTATGATTTTATAAGTCAGGTTGCAAGTGGAGTGGGAAACGACCCTTGCAGAATGAATAAGTGATAAACCACAACCTAAAATGTCTTCCCACAATCATATAAAAAATAGTTACAAGAAAAAACAGGGAATCAGGACTGCAGATGTGCTGTTTTGCCAGACTCCCTCCCAAGACACCTCAATGATGTGTCTGCTCAGCACTCGTTGACTTGGTGCACACTGAAGTTTCAAGAGGGAGGTAAGTTTGCTACTGATACCTCCCTGTTCCTCCCAGTTTCGCTGAGCACTGCATATATGATGAGAACTTTCCACCTGGGAGAAGAACTCTCCCAAAGATTAATGCAGTTTGTACCTGAACTGTATTTTATATTCTTATACTGCATGATAAATCTTAAACATAGGCTTTCAACTATAATAGAAGGCCTTAACATTATTCCATTATTTACCTAATTTGAAAGCTACATAGTTTATAGTTAAAGATCTGGTTAAAAACTTGTAGTTGAAACGTACTCTTATTAAGAGCTACACCTATGTCAACTTTTTTACTTTATTCAAATAGCCTCAATTTTACACCAGCTAAATGGCAAAGATCATCTAATTTCACATACTGTCAAATAAATACAAGATATTGCAAGTACTTCTGCTGAAAAAAAAATCAAGTACTTTGTTGAAAGTAGTGTCAGGTCCAGTCAGAAACTGCAGTTACCCTAAAGGCTTTTTGACCAAAACTGGATGATGCTGTTAGCAAGGACAGCAATAACATACATGGCAGAAATTCACACTTTCTCACTGTAGGTTTCTAAACATAGCATTTGATAGTTTTCCTAGAGAAGAACATTTTAACATTGTGTATAAAACAAACAAAAAAAAGTATTCTGATTTTACAGCTACTAACAGGGGTAATATGAAAGAATTATTGAAAAGATCAGTTCTAAACGTCCAGGTTTGTTGCGTAAACATGGACTATTTGCACAAAACTGAAAACAAGAACCTGGAATAACATAAAAGTGAAGGTGAAAAGGAAATCTTAAATTCGACTTTAACTATGGAAGAAAGGAGACAAAACCAGGTGTAAGGATTGTCTGGCTCATAGTTTAAGC
>NW_010168808.1:0-3018 GCF_000695765.1 Mesitornis unicolor
ATCTGCACCTTTCCCTCAAAATAAGTTTTAATGTAGAAAGGTACTTATGTAAGTACAGGAACATTAAGGAAAAAAAGTCTTTGCTGGTTAATTGACTTAGCTGATTTTTGTCCATCGGGAAGCAGGTATAATTTAGATTTAGATTTTAGAATCTCTAAAGCACTGAACACTAACCAGTCCAAAAGGACAAGGGAAGCTGTTGCTGCTTCAGTCATGAATCTCCCACCTGTTCTGGTCTGGAAAAATCTACACTGGTGCCCACAAAATGGGTGCTGCCACTCCTGAAAGAAATTGCGATAGCCACTCACGAGACAAGATTTCAAAGACTTGAAACTAAAAGTCACTGTTAGTCACTACAGGGGATGTAGTCACATTTCCTCTCTGAGTAATAACTCTTTAACCATAGTACAGAAGGTGACATGATGAAATTGCTCCCTCATCACCTTCTGACTTTTTCTGACTTCATCATCTTCTGAAATACATTTTATTTTAGAAATAAAAATGTTTTTCATTAACAGCACTTAATTGTGCTCTTTTTTCCCCCTTTAAACTGCCTCCATGTTTGCTATTTTGCGCTTCATCTATCTTTACATTCAGTTGTTAATATCCACATTACTTTCTGGTAATTTTTCCATTTGAATGGGTCACAGTTTTTTTATGGCAAGGCATGCAATTCATAGCCTCTGTTCCCATTCTGACCACCCAGATTCAACTTGGACCAGAAATGTCCATAACATTAAAAGAAACCTTTATTCACAGTAACACCTTTCTCAAATTGCGGTTCTGTGAACTGCCAGACCTGGTCAAACTGAAATCATTACATCCCATGTCTACCACAGGAGGATGGGGATGAAAGGCTGTTGAAAGCCACCACTTCAGGTTGCAGGGAAACTGATGAATTTCCTTCTTCAGAACAATGAAATGAGTTAAAAATACCACTCTCTTCTGTTCCAGAATTCTAATTGCTGTAGGCTTCTGATCAATCTTAGTTTTTCAGTGTGTTTTTGACCTACCTTGCATCACCTTTAGAAAATCTGAGAGCCACAGCACATGTTTTGAGACACTTTGCCCAGGAGGTCCCCATGGCAGCTCTGTGAATCGCAGAGATCTGCTGAGCTCACAGACCTCTTACAGCTTCTGAAAACAAGTATATTATGGTGTCTTAATGAGACCCAAGCCCCTCTGAAAACCTGCTTTTCTTGCAACAGATTGAGACCAACAAGGTTCAAAGAACTTTTTATCAACATTTCTCCATCCATTCCTAAAAACCATGTTAGTGCCCTTGCTTTATGCTGTGCCACAGACAAACAAAGCAGAAAATGAGCTGCTGTGCTGTTTTTCAGACCTGGGAAGGTGTCCAAGGAGACTGCACATTGACCTCGACTTCCTGCTCCTCAAAGTCCAGTAAGCTGCAGAAGGGCAAGAAATACTCAAGCAAAAAAAACCTAGAAAAATACAGAAATGCAAAGAAAAAAGCCAGAGAGACTGAGTCCAACTACTGAACTGATTAGTTTTACTGTTTTTTTGATTCAAAGTTTCAGGTCTTGATGGCTTTTCATATTATAAATTGATTGTAAATGGAAGCATCTGTGATGCAGTGATGTTTATTTGCAGTGAATGTACTGAATCCCCTATGTCTGAAGGAAGAAAAATCAAATGACAGGAGCTAATCCCCTCGCTCACAGTCCCAAGCTGTTTTTGTCCAATAGTCTGCTGAAAATCTCTGCCTCCAGGCTGACTCTCTTATGTCTTCCTTGGTGTAATCCAGCTTGGCTTTTGCCTGTGTATATGCATCTGTGCTGTTTCTATAGCATTTCTTTTTCTTTCTAAGATGCACATACAGTTCATTTCCACATTTGTAGGCAGCTCATGTAAAAATGTGTTAGCCTTTCTGTGTGGCAATATCAACAAATGGCATCTGGGGCATTTCTGGTAGCGCTGAGCTGTTCAAGCTGAAGCTGGTTGCTCATGTCCTATCCTAGCTTTTTAAGTTAACGTAAAAGTCTTCATTAAAGAGAGCCTAGTTTATATTTTCAGACCTTGTGTTACCAGATGGCCTCTCATGTTCCCTTATGTCTCAGCAGAAGCAGTTTCACACATCTGAAACCATGTGCACACTCCAGGGCTTTATGTTTCTGTCAGCAGGCGTGCACTGCTGCACCAAGTCTTCCAATGCAATTACCAGTACTAGGCAAGACATCATTTTCCCTTTCTGCTTACAATAGTCCTTAAAACCGTCTGTGCATCTTATCACATGAGGAATGTGGTGCTAGACACCCCTGTATGCAAATCTAATATTCTCTTTCCAAAGATGGTGAAAATATACACATAATGTCGTTGTGCATAAGAAAGAATGAAGTAAGAACTAAAACAAGCCTAGGAAATGGGATGGTACTCTCCATCTAGCTAAGGACAATTTATTTAAGAAACTCAATGGGTTTCAGGCTGCATTTTTTAAGGCATCATTCCTGGAGTCTGCTCTATCAGGACAGACACCCTGTTCATAAAACATTGCTGAAGTAATACTGCCAAGGATCCGGGGAGAGTGGGACACAGGACGGCATCCAAGGATTTTGTCAAGATGGGCCATGTAGCTGAATGTCTTTCCCACTCTGCTTTGGTGGCTTTGTAGGTCAGAACCAATGATCCACCAGCTTCTTGTCACTGTCACTGCTGAATCTTAAAAAGAGCTATTCCCATTTATGCACAAGCTACCTTGCACACTTTTCCATGTGGATGATTGTGAAAGCTTGATAGATATCTGTCTTTAAACCTTATTCTCTCTGAGGTGATTTCTCAGTGTTACTGCCATAAGAGCTTTTCTTCCTCTATTCTATCTCTGTCTTTTTACCTCCATTCTTACAGCCAATAGGTCAATACTCCTAAACCAGTATGGCATAATAAAAGACAAGACAGCACACACTGCACAGTTATTAAACAATCCCACATGCATAGGACAGAAGGTTTTTCTTTAATGGCATGTATCTAGCAAGCATGTTTAGATTCTTCCTCATACTC
>NW_010168808.1:3098-3335 GCF_000695765.1 Mesitornis unicolor
ACAATCACAGAAGCTTGAAATGAGTGTTTTCCAAAGTTAATACACGTTTGTTATTTTAAAATAAGAATGTTAAAACTAATATGCTGTAGGAGCAAGGGCAAAGTTGAAATCTGCTGCCACGTATATGTAGCTAATATGAATGAATCATAATTGCATTTAGTTTTCACAAGAGTTTTCTAAATTGTTTTTTCCCACTGTAAATAATAAATGTCAATATTTGTCATTATAAATACTATC
>NW_010168809.1:0-64541 GCF_000695765.1 Mesitornis unicolor
GGGAGACAGTGTCAGAGGCCTTACTAAAGTCTAGGTCGACAACGTCCACAGCCTTTCCCTCATCCACCAGGCAGGTCACCTCATCATAAAAGGAGATCAGATTAGTCAAGCAGGACCTGCCCTTCCTGAACCCATGCTGACTAGGCCTGATCGCTATTTGGGAGACTAAATCTTGTTGCCTGTGAGCTGTGTTTTTATTACATTTTAAGATTTTTTTTTTAAAGACCCAGTTGCCAGGGGGCTGTCACGCTAGCCATTTCAGAACAGATTACCATGTTTTTTAGAAATTATTTAACTTTATTAATGCACTGATCATCTCGGGCAAGCTAATCCTGAAATTTAGACCATAAGTCTGTAGTGTTTTAACTGTTTCCCAATTTAAAATGTGTTTGAAAGAAAGCAATTGCTGGGGCTGTTGGAGATCTGAACGAGAGTTCAAATTAACTTGAATCCTTTAGCAGGTAAGCTTTAAGCTAGTGTGCTCAAGATTTGGGCAACACATATGATACTAGGTAAATCTGTACAGGTATCCTCGAGGAACATGTTTTGTGTGACACAACCCTCAGGATTTGGAATGGACGTTGATGTGTGTTATGGATTTCCCCAGTAACTTCCTTTGTCAAGTTTTGTAACTTGTGTGTCCCCTGTCCTTTTACACTTTGGTCACTTTTTATGGGCTGCCATTTAGTAACACCACTTGAGGGAAGAGTTCAGACCAGATGAATGTGGCCCCAAGAACAGCTTATCTGTAAGTTTGGGGCTTTAACCTTTATACCAAACTTGCGGTTTGTGAGCAAAAAATTTAAATGCCTTCCACAGTACTCTCTTGCTTTGTAAATTGATCCAGCTACTGTGGTGTGTTAAGTAAGGTGAACAGACAAAGCTGTTCTGGTAAAAATCCATAAAATATGTACAGTTTGCATGAAGATTGCATTGTTTATCCATCGTGCTCTCAAAGAACTGGAGCAAAACGAGAGAGGATGTGAGTAGTGCCCATTACAAGTTAAAGAAAAAAATCCCTTGGAAAGGAATACTGATAAATCAGAATGCTTGGCATGCAGGGACCATGCCAGAAGTTTAACATGCTTCACATTTATTCAGGAGAAACTTTTGTTTTTCAAGTCTCCGCAAACTTAATGGAGATTTAAGGTTTTAACTTTATGAAGTCTGGCTAATCTTGTTCTGTATGTTCATGAGTTACTGTCTTTAAGCCCTTGGTATGAGATTGCTGACAGTCATTTTGAAAATGGGTTGTGCCAGAAGTTGATGACATTTTAGGGAGTAAAACCTGTAGCAATTCAGAGTCTGGTAAAGAATAACTGTTGTTGGTTTTTTGGTTTGTGAAGGTTTTTTTTTCTACTATTTCTTGATACCAGTCTGGTTTGCTACTGCACATCTACACAGGCAAATATGCCAGAAGTAGCTCGTCTTGATGTACTTGTGCAAACCTCCTGATCTGAAAGACACTTTCAGTGTATAGATGAGAGAGATGTTGAAGGCAAAACTCCCTTTCTTTTCAACATTGACATGAAAAGAAGTTGGACCCTTTCCTGGGCAGTTGGCCAGTAGTGGTTCTTTTGCTGGGTTGTTAAGAGGATCATCAGTAAGCCTTGTTTCCACAGCGTCACTGGTTAGGGTTTGGTTTGGTTTTTTCTTTTTTCTTCAGTGACAATCCTAAATTTGGGAGGCTGCATTTTTATCACCACAAAAATGCTTGCATATCTCTGAGTAAGAGGTTCAGTGGACAGTCTGGGTTATCTAAGTGTAATATCTGCTTTTTCCCATTTGTCCTATCTTTAGGCTTGGTCCAATTTAAAAATTTCTCATGAGAAATATGTAGGCCCTTAAATACAACTTTAACTGCCGGGCTTCACTGTCAGTTACATACTTAGGAAGTATTGAGTTGTGTCTCAGCTACTGGCTTGTTTTATAGCACTTCTTTTAATAGAAAGAACCAAATTAATATAACATATTGTAACATTAGCATAATATTAATTATAAATATCCAATTATAACATGATAGAGTATATTTTGTTCTATAAATATAGAAGATAAAACTGCAAAGACATTTTTAAATTAAAATCCTTGTTCTTTGAGGAACAAATTTTAAATTCAGTAAATGTGTGAAAGTTAGGAAGTAAAACCTCATAATGGATTTTCTTGGTGTGTTGTGGGTTTTTTTTGTTTGATTGGGTTTTTTAAGTTTTATTATTAGAAAGCTGCTTTAACAGTTTCTAACATCAGAACAACCAGAAGGTTAAGCACTCCATAACCAAAAATGTTTTAAAATGTGCTTCCACCACCTATTAATTTGACAATTTGGTTATTAAAAGTTATTTTCTAGATTGGTTTGGGGGTTTTCATCTCATTAGGGAGATGCTCACAATGCTGAACTTAAGATAAAAAATAATTCCCTTGATTTCTGTATATCATCAGCAGAGAGGGGAGGGGGAAGCACAAGAGCAGCAGAGTCCTTGAGTGAGCAGTTCAGAGCACTCATGGGTTCTGTCTGAGTTTCTGGCTTAAAAAGCCTCTCTCCTCTGTTCCTTGACTTTGAAGGGAACGTGGGGAAATCAGCTGCTTGTGTGTCCTGTATTCTTGTGAATGTTCCCTTAGCATCTTTTCATCTTAAGTAACAGATTTTTCATCTTTTCCCTTACACTTCTTCCTTAGGTTTCAGATGGAGCTCTGAGATGCTTTGCTTCGTTAGCTGACAGATTCACACGGCGTGGAGTTGACCCAGCCCCGTTAGCTAAACATGGATTAACTGAGGAATTGTTATCTCGCATGGCAGCTGCTGGTGGGACAGCATCAGGACCCTCTTCAGCTTGCAAACCTGGACGGAGTAGCGCTGGAGCGCCAGCTACAGCTGCAGATTCTAAATTAAGTAATCAGGTGTCAACAATTGTAAGCCTGTTGTCCACCTTGTGCAGAGGCTCTCCAGTAGTAACACATGTAAGAAATCCTTTTACGCTCCAGCCTTTTGTTCTCATGGGGGTTTTGTCTTCACGTACTTGAATATATGCAAGACTTGTGTTGCTACTTTATGTATAGATATACAGTTTTATAGATTTTATGTATATGTATACACATGTACACATAGGATATTTATAAAGAGGGGGAACAAGGAAACGTTTCATATGGAAATAAGACCCAATTCTGATAGTATTTTCTAAAGCCCTGTATATTTTTTATTGTTCAGACTTTTAATTATTTCCAGGATCTCCTAAGATCTGAACTTCCAGATTCTATAGAAAGTGCGTTGCAGGGTGATGAGAGATGTGTACTGGATACCATGCGGTTAGTAGATCTTCTTTTGGTGCTACTGTTCGAAGGGAGAAAAGCCCTGCCAAAATCCAGTGCTGGATCTACAGGCAGAATCCCAGGATTGCGAAGACTGGATAGTTCTGGGGAACGTTCTCATCGGCAGCTGATAGATTGCATCCGCAGTAAGGATACTGATGCACTAATAGATGCTATTGACACAGGAGGTGAGCAAAAAATACTCTGAGAAAGAGAATGAGTTCTGTAAAGTATCTTTCCACTGTTATAATCTGTGGTGTCATAACAAATACTTAAGTAGTACTTTGAAATTCTTTATATACAAATTCACTTATTTTGTTAAATATGCAACAGGACTTGTTAGTAATAATTCCTGTTCTACTTTTTTATTGCAGTTAAGGGCATAAATGCTTCCCTAGAATTATTTAGGATGCTTTTTTTATTTCTAATTTTTTAAGACCTACCGTTTATCTTAGGAACACTGATGAAGTTTAATTTATAATTCTGGTAGCTGTAATTATTTTATTTAATTATATCTTTCAGCTTTTGAAGTAAATTTTATGGATGATGTAGGACAAACTCTTTTAAACTGGGCCTCAGCTTTTGGAACTCAGGAAATGGTAAATTAGTTTTACAGTCTTAAAACCTTAAGTTATTTGTGTGAAGAAAGAGATGGAAAAAACTAGTTTCTTTTTTCTTGTTTAACAGGTAGAATTTCTCTGTGAAAGGGGTGCTGATGTTAACAGAGGTCAGAGGTCATCCTCATTACATTATGCAGCATGTTTTGGAAGACCTCAGGTAGCAAAGGTATGATTTAAAATTGACACTGTTAGCCTTACATTCTGACTTTTTTCTTGTTCTGGATAAAATGTCTTTGCAGTATTAACACGTACACTGTCAAATATTTCCATGTTCTTTACAGTTTTGGTTTTTTTAAAGGTAAGTCAGTAGTGTGACTAAAAGTTTTGTATTAATTCGACAGATAGAAAAAGCACACAATGTTCTACTTTGATTACAAGCATGAGAATAGCGTAGGAAAGATGTATGAAAAACGTGTTTACTACTTAGGAAGAAGGAATCTTAATTATTTTTTTTTCCTATTTAAAAATATTTGTTCTCAGACTCTCTTACGGCATGGTGCAAACCCCGATTTGAGAGATGAAGACGGGAAAACTCCTTTAGACAAAGCTCGTGAAAGGGGACACAGTGAAGTAGTAGCTATCCTTCAGTCTCCTGGTAAGCGCAGTTTTTAATTCCATACCCTGGCTAGTAGAAATGCTTATGTATGTTAATTAATTAAATTTTAGAATTTTATTCTGTTAAGGTTAATTTTAAAAAATAGTATTTTGTGACCAACCTTCCTTAACCTGTCAAGTTCATATAAACCCCATAATATTTCACATGTTCTTAAGGGATGGGGATTACCAAAGAAACTGCTGACTGAGCACGAGCAGGTCCAGTGGTCCTGCTCCTTCAGCTGTGAAATGGACTGGAATTTTACTGTGGGTTCAGAGGGTGTCAGCCTTGGTAGCTTCTCTGGCATCTTTTCTTTCTACATGGGCACTGCACTTTACATGTTCATGCAGCGTTTGTAGCGCTGGAGCCACTGGTGGTTGTGTTCATATTTACTTCGCTTTAAGGACTTTGAGCTTTTCCTGTGAGTGATCTTTGGTACTTGTTATTGAACGGTTTTCTTCAAGAAGCCTTGCACATGTGAAGTTTATATTTTTAGGGATGCACATTCCTGTTCAGGTACTCAGATGTTAGTAAAGAAAGCTCTTACATTTATTTGAATATTTTTTTGTTTTGTTGGTTGCTTTTTGCCATTGAACATTTTGGGGAAAATTATTTTCTAGGAGACTGGATGTGTCCTGTTAACAAAGGGGATGAGAAGAAAAAGAAAGATGCAAACAAAGATGAGGAAGAATGTAATGAACCCAAAGGAGATCCAGAAATGGCACCCATATACTTGAAAAGATTACTGCCTGTGTTTGCACAAACATTTCAACAAACTATGTTGCCTTCAATAAGGTAATCGTCATGACAAATAACTCCCCTGCATATCTTGTATTTCTTAAAACACTCTGTTAAAAAAGCCAAGATGTTTTGGGGTTTTTTTCAGTGAAAAATTACACAGTTTAAAAGTTTAAGTAATGCAAGTGACAGTTAAACATATTTCTGTTTGAATAGAACTGGTGGTTTGAAAAGTGTTGCAAGTCTGACTTCTACTTAGTATTTTAAGTAGCAATTTTTCCTTTCTGGGGAAGTGATGTCTTGGATAAAATATGGTTAATTAGTCAGAAGTGGGAGAGAGAAGCATACTGTTGACTGGAGTAGCATGATGAAAAAATACTATGTTCATACAGTACCTTGTATAGACTGTGTACTATGTATATGGCTACAGCTGTTTTTACCCACTGTAATGTAAGTACTGATGTAGGAAAGGAAAACTAATGAAGTGGTATCAAGAGACATCTATTGGGAAATCTGAGACTGGAAAAAGCTGTTTTAGAAGGCTTCTTAAAAGCTTAAATGTTAATCAACTGGAGAAGATGCCCCTTACTGAGAGAATTAAAAGAATGTAATCTAATTTAATGCTTAAAAAGGAATACTGTGAGTGGCGTAATTGTTGTGATAAATAGTGTCTGACCATAACCTCTCAGACTTTTACACTCCAAATACAACATTTGCTTAATCTCTTATTTGTGTTCCCAGTGTTTATAGTTACTTTGAGGGATGAAAATGCAAGATCAAAAGGGACTCTAGTACAGAGAGGCTCTACACGAGCTGATGATAGGAAGCCTAAACTAGGTCCTTTTAAATGAAGGAAATAAGAAACTGTGTTAACAATCTGCCTATGACTGTTGTTGAAAATTGTGGAAGGCTGTAGTTGGCTCTCTGTTTTTTAAAGTTTTCTTTATGAATCGGCTAAATCACGTCAGTCGAATAAAAATTCAGTTTTAACCATACAGAAGTTAATGGCTTCCAGATTAATTGTAGTTCTTAATAATATGGAAAACTGCATGATAGAATAGTAATTTTAGACTTTAAAACTTTAGGTATCTCACCAAAACACGGGTGGTATGTGACAGAAATGGAAGGCTGGGTACCTGGGAGGAAGATGAAGTGTGCAGAAGTGAATTGCCATCACTAAGAGTGGCCAAAGACAATGTAGAATAGGTTCACCTAGAGAAGGAAGGGTTGAGGAGAGGAAAAAGTATGTTAGACTCAGTGCTGTAGAAATAAAAAATGATCGGTAGATGAATCTTAGAGATCATCTAGGACTTACAATAACCAATTTCGGTTCCAGTGACCAGAACTGGAACTCATTGTTTTGTTTTGAAACCATTCATAAATGTATGCAGTTTTATCTTGAACCTTTTTGTTGCATTGATTACTGCTTGCTTTATCTTTAAGAATTTTTTTTCCCCTGTGATCTCTCTTAAAGGAAAGCAAGTCTTGCTCTCATTAGAAAAATGATACACTTTTGTTCTGAAGCTCTGCTGAAAGAGGTTTGTGACTCTGATGCTGGCCACAATCTGCCCACGATACTGGTTGAGATAACAGCTACAGTTCTTGATCAAGAGGTAGGAAGAAAGAAAATACTGTCTTTTTATGAAACCAGTGCAAACAAGTGATTTATGCTTATTCATTCCACCTACTGATTAATAAGTAACCCTAAAGCATTTGCAGCATCCATGTGTGACCACATGTGATGTTCAGCATGTAAAGGTATTTTTAAGTAAGGAGATCTCCTAAATTATTTCCTTTCCTTCCCACTGTGTTACAGGATGATGATGATGGCCATTTGCTAGCATTGCAAATCATAAGAGATTTGGTGGATAAAGGTGGTGATCTTTTCCTAGACCAACTGGCTAGACTTGGTGTAATTAGTAAAGTGTCAACTCTGGCGGGGCCGTCATCTGATGATGAAAATGAAGAGGAGTCTAAACCTGAGAAAGTAAGTATAGAATTGATGAGCTTTATTTGTTCCTGTAAAACCAACGCTTGTACTACAATTTTGACTGTAATGAAAATACCCAGGGGAAGGTAGTTAGGTTATTAAATTAATGTTTATTGTACACCACTTGTTTTAATGGTTTTTGTTGTTGTTTTCTGTAACTTCACTTTCTGTTAGCACATCATTATCTGCTGAGTTTCCCTATTCATACTTACTTGTGGTCAAGTTGATTGACACTTGTTTTTATCTAGTGTGCATCTCTTCATGTACGTGTGTCAAATAATCGCAGGTGTTTCAAACGTCGTTACGGAATATATTAAAAATACAAAAAGAAAGTAACTTCCCACATAATGAAAACTTTAAGAGCATGTTGAAGTTATTTACCAGTTTCCAACAGTCACATTACTGACCGTTCAGATGAACTAACTGGATAACAGACCACTTGTGTTACCCATTCAGTTAAGATTTATAGTTAAGCCGTAAGTGTATAGTAAGGTTTTTTGGTATGAGTTTTGGGTTGTCTGGGTTTTTGGGGGATTTTTTTTTTTCTTTTTAAGTGTTAAGCTTTTTTAGTGTCTGGACATGGTCCTGGGCAACTGGCTCTAGGTAGCCTTGCCTGAGCAGGAGTTGGACTAGATGGGCTCTAGAGGACCCTTCCAACCTCAACAATTTTTTGATTATTTTCTCACAATACAAGTTTTGAACAGGGGTGGATGCCCCAGTCAGTATGTTGTTGTTGTTGTTGTTGTTGTTGTTGTTGAGTAGATAAATCTGTATCTGAAAGGAAACTTCTTAAAATTATCTTTCTCTATTAAAGAATACTTTCAAAGATACATTTTAGAGACTGAAGAATTACAGCTCCTGTACTTTTGGAGTGAGTAATTATTTTTCTCCTCAGGCCTTGTAAAATGTCTGTTTTCTCTGTTGCGTTTTTGTACGTTTGGGTTTTTTTAATGGCTTGGGTTTTTTATTTTAATACAATTTTATTACAGGAGGATGAACCACAGGAGGATGCTAAAGAACTGCAACAGGGTAAACCATATCACTGGCGAGACTGGTCAATCATTAGGGGAAGGGACTGCCTGTATATCTGGAGTGATGCTGCGGCCCTGGAGCTATCTAATGGTAGTAATGGATGGTTCAGATTTATCTTGGATGGAAAACTGGCCACAATGTATTCCAGTGGCAGCCCTGAAGGAGGATCCGATAGCTCAGGTAGTTTCTTTACAATTCAAGTCCAAGTTAAGTTTTGAGACTGTTATATTTGTTTATATAATTTGATTGGAGCTGTTTTGTTTTGCAGGAATTGGCTTACTAAATAGTAAAGGATGTAAACAGGTGGAAGGTGGTCAGTTAACTGTGATGCTTTTTGTCAGATAGCATGTGACCATAACTTTACTTCCCTGGTGAATTGTGTTAAGTAAACATCTTGCCAGTAAAAGTGTATTAACTTCGGTTTGTTTTGATTCTTCTCCATGCATACTTAATTTTTTCACCCCAGTCATTAAAAGCACTTTGTAGTGGCCGTCCCAGGACAAGCAGGTTGAAATGGCGATTTGTTGTTTGCTTCTAGCTAGCAGAATGAAATTGCATGTGTTTGAAGACAAAGTAATGGGAAGTTTCTCACTGAGATTGGGAAACAAATTACAGTGTCTTAATTGTTTGTTGGAGAGAGGATAAGGGAACAGACCTTATGCCCTGGCAATGCACAGGTGGTTTTAATTTTCTGTACAGAATAACTTGTTCTGGATGCAGAAACAACCCTCCTTTATTGTTTCAGCCTTCTTCTAACAGTTCATGCATTTATGAGCCAGCAGATGTAAAATGCTTTGCAATATTATGTTTTCAACAAGCCATTGAGTGAAATAACAGAACATATTATGATTCAGGATAGAAATAAAGTACTTAATGACTTTATCCACCAATTTTGGAGCATGAAGAAAATATGTAATATTGTGTGTTTCTGGATTATAGCACAGCTAGAAACCACTTCTAGGTTTTACCTTTTTTAGTCAGAAAATGTATCCTTGCATTCTTTTTAACAAGGTTAATACCTTAAAAGGTGAACAATTTCCGTGTTGAGATACTTGTTTATTATACGATACAATTTTAAGAAGATCCATGAGGTTAACTTCTGAAATCCTCACAGCCCCTGGATGCCAATTCTTTCTTCCTTCCGAATGATGTGGGTGTAGGGATGAGACTTAACTTTTTCTGTACAAGATGAGTGGAATGGGGATGGCTCAGATTAATTTGGAATGAAGAGAATTTAAAAGTCATCAGTTGAGACTTTAAGATGATGTCTCTTCGTATCAGTATTTCAAAAAAGATTGAATAAATCCCAAGTTTTTTAAGAAGATAACCTAGTGTGGATATTATGGAAGAGAAGGAGCTAAACTAGGCTTCTTGCATCTTCTTGTCAAATAGACGTCTGTTAAGAGTGCTGACATTGCAGTGCCATTTTCCTGAACTTTAACCGTTAGCCCTGCACGTGTGCAGCAGCCCCTTTTACTTAAGAAACTACTATTTAACTAAAATTGCTACAGGACAGTATAGATTTAGAATAGTATCTTTAAGTCCTGAACTATACTATATGTTCTGCTGTCCCAAATCCTTCCCGATTAATCTCCTGGTTTTAGTAACTTCACTACTGGCAAGAAGATAGAGGGTTGAGGAGTGGAATTTGTTAGTGTGTATCGCATGGTGGGGCGGGGGAGGGAAATACACATACTATGAACATTTTTGGAAGGTCTGTACTCGCCCCTCTCCACGTTAGCTTAATACTTGTTTTGTTTGAGTTTTTAGCAAAAATAAAAGTTCAATGCAAAAATTGAAATTTAATGGTAATTCTGACGCTTTAAGTGAGTCTTAAAATTCTAAGGGAACCTGAAATTATTCCCAACCATGTATAATCTTTGCACTCTCAGTGCAACATGCTGTATAATAAATGTTAAAATGTAATTGTGGAAATTGGCAAAGGATTAATTAACATAATTTTAATTTTCATATGAAATTTCAAAATAATTTTTGTAAACCTTCTCTCTGGATGATATGAATTTTAAGCAGTAAAGAATCTTACGCCTCAAGAGTGCATATTTATTTTTACATAGAAATCATTTATTTTTGTATTATGTAACAATAAAAATGGTGAATTTAAAAAACCTGTCATATAAGTCATTGAAGCAAAAGGAAAACAGCAATTTTACCAGTGCATGGACTACAGAAGATGCGTTTATCTAATCAGCATGCTGGAAGATGAGAGTACTTGATAACTTTGACATGTAATCTACGTTAATGAGGTTATTAGATTTTTTGTAAGGAATTTTTCTTTTTAAAAGTATGAACTCAACAATTTTTCTGGAATTATGCTAATATTTCAAATGGAGCGTGCCACCTTTTAATTTCTACAGTATCAAAATGTAATTTAATTAAAAGAGAGATAGTTATTTGAAATAATTTCAGGCTGAATTACCTATATATCCTGAAAGTAGGCTATGATCCTGTTCATCTGTTAAATAGCTCCATATAAATAGTAGCTTTTAACCAAGTCTTATGTGGTGGCATTAGATTATTTTTTTTAATTTCATATTTTTCTCAGAGATACAGAGGTCCTTAAAATTTTTGTAACTACTGAAAAAAATAGGAATAGGAACATCTGCATTACAGTGTAGATTAGCCTAATGTCACTGTATTAAGTGTGGCTTTCTTTCTTTCTCTGAGGTGAATGCAGAGGTTCTGCAAAGGAGATGAACAGAAGTTTTAGTGTAGCTAATAAAAAAGTCTGTGGGTGTCTTTGTGACAATCTGAGCAAGCAGCTGTTACCTCAAGTTTGCTTTTAGCACATGCTGATTGTCAGACTCTGCAAAGCTTTGTGAATTTTTTTCAGATTTTTGTATGGCTTTAACATCCTTTTTCCACTTCTTTTAAGCTGCAAAGTTGATTGCTGTTTTCCTATTGGAGAATTAATTTAATTTCCTATTTCCAGAAACTCACTTTTGAGAAAAGTCCATGCTGGCCACAATGAGATTATTATTTTTACAAGACTAAAAGTTTATAATTGATTTCTTTGGTCTTCGTATTTTAATTGAATAAATTTCTGCTGAATTACAGAAATAGGCTGCAAAGAAATTGGAACACTTTAAGACCCTTAATTTCAAACTTAATTTTGCATTGAATGTACTCAGTTGTTTTGCTCTTGCAAAAAAAAAATAATGAGATGTATGATGGTGGAATCAATTGTTGGAAGAAAAAAAATGTTTGTTTCTTTTTAAATAGAAAGTAGGAGTGAGTTCCTTGAGAAGTTGCAAAGAGCTCGAAGCCAAGTAAAACCATCTACCACAAGCCAGCCAATTTTATCAGCACCAGGGCCAACCAAACTTACTGTGGGAAACTGGTCACTCACCTGTTTGAAAGAAGGGGAAATTGCTATTCACAATTCTGATGGCCAGCAAGCTACAATACTCAAAGAAGATCTGCCAGGCTTCGTGTTTGAATCTAACAGGGGAACAAAGCATTCCTTTACAGCTGAGACCTCCTTGGGTAAGTCTGTAGGTTTGTCTTATGTGCAAATAGGAGCAAGTGTCATTTTTTTGTGCTTTGCTTTTTGTACCTGGGAGAAATTGTGACTTTTCTAAAAATATGTTGCAGGGTCGGAATTTGTGACTGGCTGGACAGGCAAAAGAGGAAGAAAGCTGAAATCTAAACTGGAGAAGACAAAGCAAAAGGTTGGTGAGCATTTGTGAATTTTATACTCAGAATTTAATTGAGTTTGTTTTATTTTATAACGCGCTTATGAGTTGTAGTTTCCTCTTTGAGAATTAAAATATTCTCTGATTTCAACCAGACACAACTTTATGCTAAGCTTGAAGGGGAAAACACTCGGAACAAAACAGTTCTGCAGGTGCTTTTATCCAACAGTCTTAGGAAACGCTAAGGCTGCTCTTCTAGAGGAAAACAACTTTTCTTTTAAAAATGTAAGGAAATCCAGTCGTCCTGACCTATATTTGTATAATTCTGTAGGTGTTTCCTCTTCTTTTTTTATTGCGCAGAAAGAAGAGATGTTATGATCGATACCACAGTTGTATCAGAGGCACGTGTTACTTGTGTTCACTACATTCAGATACTAATTTTAGACTGGAAGTCATGACAGATAAGGGGGATAGAAGTGAACAGTTCGTATTGTAAGAGTTGTGGTAGTGAAGCAAAATGAGTAAATGCCTTCATTTTAGACTTCTCTAAAATTCTTCTTTCTGTTCTAAAATGAGGAAAAAAAAGCAGAACTAAGAAATCAAGTGTTAAGCTTTTTACAAAAAGCCAAAAAAAGAGTACGTTCTGTGGTCAGCTGATGCCGAGGGCTCAAGCTGAACTTGAGTCTTGACCTCTCTTGCAGTTTCTAAGAGTGCAGCTGATAATGTTCTGGACCAGCAATCTGCAGCATGTAAGGACACTTATATCTGAGGAAACGTGACTCCAAATTGAAAATTAAGTACTGTGTGAATGAGGATAGGTGGAATGATAAAAGAAAGGCAGTGCTCTTTCGTACCTGAGCTTGCACTGTGTAACTCCAAAGCTTGTGAAATGTATTATTGTAGTACACGGGATGATAATTAAAAGAACATATTTTGGGGGAAATATCTTATAACCAATATGTTATTTAGTAAGAACTTATTTTATCAAATCCGTGTCTTGTGTGATCTGTACCCTGTAGGAGAAGTAACTCCTAGTGTAAGGTCACATAAGGACTTTTTGTGTGAATTGTTTTAAGGTATATATAAAACCGCCTTAATCCTACGTCTAAGAAGATTACCAGATGCATGATACAGTTCTAAAGAAACAGATTTCTAGATTGAGAGACTGTCTCTTCTCCTGCCTTTAGTGCTGTAACTTAGTGTTTGAGGGTAAGCGTAGTTTCTGTAAGTTTCAGTAAGATTTGCTGTATTTCCATTTATTTCTGCTGCACTTTCATCCTTTCACAACCTTTGCATTTCATGATGTGTGATAGGTTTTGGTTCTTCCCTGTCTGTTTCTGTTTGTCATGGACTTCTTTCAAAAAAGATGACCAAGTTTCTAGTATATTGAATAATAACTACAGTCTCACTACAGCAAGGTATGACTTCAGATTATCAAAATCCATTTGTAGGTACGCACTATGGCAAGAGATTTATATGATGATCATTTTAAAGCTGTCGAAAGCATGCCTCGAGGAGTAGTTGTAACACTGAGGAACATAGCAACACAGTTAGAGTCTGCATGGGAGCTTCACACAAACAGACAGGTAAGTGCACCTCCTTTAATTTATCATGTGCGATGTCGGGAAATCACACAGTAATGTTCAGACCTGTCGTGATGTAGAGGAAAGTCACAAAATGTTTGTCTGAAATGTGGGGGGGGTATTAATGCATGTAATTCTTAGTTAAGTACTTCACTGGGATATTACTTTTCAAATTAAACAAGTGAAAAAACTGTTGCCTTGTTTCATCATAATTGTCTTTTTGTCTTCCAGTGTATTGAGGGAGAAAATACTTGGAGGGATTTAATGAAGACTGCTCTGGAAAACTTAATTGTGCTATTGAAGGATGAGAATACTATTTCTCCATATGAAATGTGCAGTAGTGGCTTAGTTCAGTCGTTGCTTACAGTTTTAAATAATGTGAGTTTATCTAACAAGTCTCTAAGGAAAAACTTTCTAAAACAAAAGCTAGGCATGTACCTTAATTTAAAAAAACTATTATAAATGTGGCTTTTTCCTTTCTTGATGAAAATTGGGCAGGTATGCTCCAGTTTAGTAGTCTACCCATTGAATATATGCTATCACAGGAGATTAGTTTGAATAAGCCATTAAAAATCTTGACATCAACAATGGTTAGTTCTAATTGGCTGATCAAATTTAGCTTTTCACAGACAGATTTTAAGTAGGGAATTCAGTGAGACTAAGCAGATATTTTTGCCAGTATAAAGAATGAATATATTGCTTCGTATTAGCAGTAATGTGTGCTTTTTTTCTCTTAGAATGTTGATTTAGATGTGAAACAAGACTGTAGTCAACTGGTAGAAAGGATAAACGTTTTCAAAACAGCATTCAGTGAAAATGAAGATGACGAAAGGTAAAAACAAAACCAAACCAAACAAACCTTTGCATCCGTGAAGCAGTATGGTATGTTTGAAATAATGTAAAGAAAAAGGAACTGTTCTTAATATTTCAACTTTCTCTGCAATGGAAAATTAGTCTTAAAAGGCAGCATCTGCTATTGAATGAGCAATTGCAAATTTTACTGAATTTGATCTGTAAGAGTCAAGTATACTGAATGTGCATCTGTTGACAAATATGAAGGTGACTTTTGTTCAGCCCTGTGCAGATCAATATTTTTCTTGCTATGCTGTAACCATGGGACTAGACCAGATGATATTAGTACAAATAGCGTGCTGTGATACTTGCTGCAGCTGGGTACTGTTCCCTGAGATACTGTAGAATTTTCTGCCTCTTTATTGTGTGCTAACGTAGTAATTGTTCACTCTCACAGTCGTCCAGCGGTTGCATTAATTCGGAAATTGATAGCAGTGTTAGAGTCTATTGAACGTCTACCTCTCCACTTGTATGATACACCAGGATCTACGTATAATCTTCAGGTAAACGTGCAGTGATAACAATATACCATACTGAGTGATGCACAACTGAATGTTAGATGTGAACTGCAGGAAAAGTTACACCCGTTAAATCTGTATGAAGCATATTCTTGTAAAACCGGGTAGAATTAGGTGCAGAACAACAGACTTTTTGGCACTTATTTCCTCTAACACTTAACCTAAATGTTTGTGTGTACCTCTACTGCTTTGTTGTTTGTTTGTTTTTTCACACTGTGAACTAAATTTTGGTTGAAGGAATACTGCATGTGTTCTTTCTTTTATCCTCAAGTCTTGTTCTCTTTATATGGGAATATCCCCCCTAGTAAGTGTCCTTACTACTTGAATGAGCATTTTCTTGATGGCATCATAAGATGTGTTTGTGTGTCATGACTAGGGATGGACTATAACGGTTAAAAGGGTCCCTTCTAGGGCTGTGTGTTCATTTGGTAATACAAGATCTGTACAGAATCATCAGCTTCTTATAAAGGAAAGCTGCAACTTAGCTGAAAATATTACTTGGTTTTGTCCAGTTTCTGTGGAGTCTTAGTTTTTTCTATTTGAAAATGCACTTCAGGATTTTGCAAGGTGGCAGTAAAGTGTGAATATTTGTGTTTTGATGCTGAATTATTAGGAACTAGTTGCAGAAAGCTGCAAAAACACTGCTGCTATTGAATATTTTGAAAAAGCTTTTTCAGTTTTTATATTATTGTAGTTGCTGGTCTACAAGATTTGGAAGTAAAAGCTATGAAAACACATGGAAAGTGAGAAATGATTAGCTTGAATGTATAATGGACTTATACGCTGTGTATTTGAGAATTGTTTGGTTAATTGAAAAAATTGAGTACTAGGGAATTACTTTTTAAAACATTAAGTTAGAATATAGTTTGCTTAAGTGGCACAACAAAAATACTCGATACGCCACTAAAACTGTTGAAGTGAGTTATATTACTTCTCTTAAAATTCCAAAACTAAACAGGAAAGCCTAATGTTTTAGTATTGTTTAACTCCTCTTTCAGATATTAACGAGGCGCTTGAGGTTTCGTTTAGAACGGGCCTCTGGGGAGACATCTTTAATAGATCGAACTGGTAGAATGCTAAAGATGGAGCCATTGGCAACTGTTGAATCCCTGGAGCAGTATCTCCTGAAAATGGTGAGCAACTTGCCACACGCAGAGTTCACAAGGAATGGCAGCATCCTGCGTCTCTAATACTTGATCTCTTTTCATATGTAGGTAGCAAAGCAATGGTACGACTTTGATAGGGCTTCATTTGTTTTTGTACGAAAACTACGTGAGGGCCAAACGTTTGTGTTCAGGCATCAACATGATTTTGATGAAAACGGAATTATTTACTGGATTGGGACAAATGCAAAGTGAGTTTCTTCAAAGCTAAGTATTTTGAAGTCAGACACAAACTCTGATCTGTGGGGTGGAAAGATAGAATAGATTTTATTTCATTATGAATTAGAGTTTTTTTAGCAGTGGGAGGTATCTTTGCTTCTACTGTTGATCAGTAGAATTACATTTCTTTTTGCTCTGCTTAAATAATAGAAAAATATGAGTCTCTGAAGTTGTGTTGAGAATTGTTTGTATGCTTACCTAAGAAATTAAGGGATTGGGGAAGTTTGTGTCTGTTTTTGTTTGCTGTGGTTTTATTTGGGGTTTGGTTTTGGTTTGGTTTGGTTTGGTTTTTTTTAACCACTGTAGTAAAGTGATGTTTGGAACATCTCTAAAGTTCATCTAAAATTATATTAATAATTTTTGTTTGTAATAAACTCACCTGTAGTATACAATTTACAGTAAATGTCAAATGTTACCGATACTTGTTTGGTTTTTGTTTGATATTTTTTTTTTAATGTAAGAAATAATTGAACAGTACATTTCTCTTTTTGATATAGAACTGCATATGAGTGGGTAAATCCAGCAGCCTATGGGTTAGTAGTGGTTACGTCCTCAGAAGGAAGAAATCTGCCTTATGGCCGTTTAGAAGACATCCTAAGCCGTGACAGTTCAGCTCTCAATTGTCACACTAACGATGATAAGAATGCTTGGTTTGCCATAGATCTTGGCCTTTGGGTTATACCATCAGCTTACACGTTACGCCATGCTCGAGGATATGGACGATCCGCTCTCAGAAATTGGGTTTTCCAGGTATCTAAGGATGGACAGAACTGGTCTACTTTGTATACTCATGTTGATGACTGTAGTCTCAACGAACCCGGGTACGTCAGTGTATTTTATCACTTTTTATAAAACTAAGCTCAGTTAAAAACCTACTTGGCTATAGGCTAATTTAATGTGTATTGTAGGTGCAATAACGTAACTATATAAAGAAATGGTAGGTGACCGAAATTACCAAGGATGGGCTAGAAAATAAGTGATTCATAAATTCTCTGGATGGTTCATTTGTGCTTTTCCATCACTGTGAATTTTGCATTTGATATATTTTTTTTGAGAAAATAGTAGCACCAGCACTCATCCAGAGTATGTCCCAAGTGTTAATAGTTTTTATGTACCTTGTATTCTTAGCAGTTTTCTGATTTTATCCATACATGATCTGGTTTTCTTTGCTTTGGTACTAATGTTTTTGTTTGGGTTTTTTTTTTGGTCCCACACCCCCTTTCTAATAAATGTAAAGGTCTACAGCAACATGGCCTTTAGATCCTCCAAAAGATGAGAAACAAGGTTGGAGACATGTTAGAATAAAACAGATGGGAAAAAATGCCAGTGGGCAAACACACTACCTCTCCCTGTCTGGATTTGAACTTTATGGCACTGTGAATGGAGTGTGTGAAGATCAGCTGGGTAAGAGAAAGAATATACTTCCTACTTGTCATCTTAAAATGCTAATGAACGTAGAATATAAATACCAGTGTGAAAAGCAGCTTAACTTTTGCAACGGAACTTGCTTAGAAACAAGGTCAAAATTATTCCCTATTCAATTCTTCTAAGTCTTTTCACTGTCATTACATTTCTTGTAGGAAAAGCTGCTAAAGAAGCTGAAGCAAATCTGCGAAGGCAGCGACGTCTGGTCCGTTCTCAGGTGTTGAAGTACATGGTTCCAGGAGCTCGCGTCATCAGAGGAATTGACTGGAAATGGAGAGATCAGGATGGAAGCCCGCAGGGTGAAGGCACAGTTACAGGAGAGTTGCATAACGGTGAGCGGGAATTGCCTGAATTTGTAAATATCTGTAGTGTGATGAGTTCATGTGGAATGGGTGGCATTAAAATAATTCCTTCATAGTGTCTTGAAGAAGATAAAATTTTAGATATTGTGGAGAGAAGTCAAATACTGCAACTGTTGTGGTCCATTTGTGAAATTCCCTTTTAATGCATGAAAAAAATTCTTGCTGTAAATGAAACTTCTGTAGAGCTTTGCTGAATTAAAATAACAAATTATTACTTAGACTTCTCTTAAAAATAAGAAAAAAATATATGAAGGTGGGTGATGCAAACTGATTGATTAAGCTTTGAGCCTGCAAAATCTATAATTACCTTCTTCATTTCTTCTAGCTTAGCAATATTTTTCTTGACTTCTGTTGTATCCTGTACCTTTCCTACCTTGCCAGCTTTCTTGGGATCAAGTTGTTATTTCTGTAACTAAAAGCATGAGAAATAATTAACTTATGGAGCAAAATAAAAACCTGCAACAGCCAGGGTCAGGAAGCTAAGATATTGAAGAGGCTCCAGAAGAGGCGATGATCTTGTCACCTGAACATGCTTTCTACCTTTTTCCCCTTCTCCCCCTCTTTTGGGGTATATAAGACTTGCCTTGTTTCTGAAGCATCTTCAGCCACTTTTAGGCTCATTCTTAGCCAGATTTTAAAATTTCTTTTAGTTTCTGAGTCGTCAGCTCTCAAACATACAGAAATGACCAAAATACAATGCCTTAAAATGTTTTGAAGCTTTGAATCTTATTTAAGCCGTTCAGTATAGCTTGTAGGGAATTCTCCCGTCATCTGTATATTGTTCTTATCAGATGCAACAGTATCCATAGCTACATTCGCACTTCGAAGACTTTAGGTATTATTGGTGAGTAGTATTCTACTAAATCAGTGTTTCCCTTCCTACGTTCCAGTAAAACTTTCCCATTTAAGTGTAGGTGAAATTGAGGTTCATTTATCCACTGGCAATCCGAGCAATGTGAAACATGGATCAGCAGACTCAGTCCTGCCACAGATGTCTCTCAAAGAGAGTTTTGAAAATAGTAACTCATTGAGGTTTTTGTCATTATTTACAAATTTAGACAAATCTTGAGTTGGGTTAGGGCTGTAATGAAGAAGCAGTAAGACTCCCAAGTATATAATATGTATTAAAAAACTGTACAGGTTTAGAACTGTTTGTAATTAATATTGTAGGAAAAGGCACTACACAAATCAAGAACAGTTAATTAGTTATGCTTTTACGAAGTACTCTGTTCAAATATTCATAAAGGGGGAAAATGATAGTGCTCAACTAGAGTACGAAACTTGTTTTTTTATTATTATTATTTGATAAGAAAGGCAGGTAAACTGTAGAAAGAAAAAAAAATCAGACTTGCCTCACAACTTTACCCTTCAAAGGTTTAGTGACTTGAAGCCACTTGGATATAGCTCATGAAGGTGGAATAAAATCATGCAACTATAACGTGATCTAAACCTCATGTGAGGGTGAGATGTCTACTAATCGTATCTGAAAACTTTATCCATTTTTAAATACTCTTCTTCCAGAGTGATATTTCTAAGTAGAAAATTACGTGTGGTCTTCTGTTTTGGTCTAGAAGTGAGGACTTTTGGATAGTTGTAAGATGAAAGTATACCTGAAAGTACTAAAAAGAAAATTTTACTTCAAATCAGCTGTTCTGTTTTACTAAAAGAAAATATGGCTGTACATTTGGACCTTACATTTGTTTTGGTTTTCTATCTGAGCTTACAGAAGATGACTGAGCTTTTATTTGGAAAGAAAATGTGTATCAATTAAAATAGTGACACCTAGTTTTGTTACAGTTAATATATCGTAAGAAGTACTGGAAGGAATATTTGTACATGACTGAGATTGTGGTACATACTCAGACAAGCAAAAACAAGTTGGTTTGGCCCTATTTCTGTCCTAGTTAGCTACATTTTTCATTATACCCCTCATTATTGCAGGTTTATTACATTTAACAGTTAAAAAAATACTGATACACTAAATAATTCGATAAAGGAATTGAAGAGTAGCATCTCTTTTCAGTGTTGTTTCGGTCCCTGTATAAAGCTTTCTTCTATGAAATGTATTCTTTTTGCAACCCTGAAATCTTACTTGAAGCAGTCCTTACCTGACTGCCGTAAGATTTTTTTTGTATAAATAAGAAACATTTGAGTCTGTGTAAGTTATTGGGCTACAAAACTGAGTATCCGTAAATTAATTCTTTCACTTAGGACAAGAATAAGAAATCCCAAACTAAGCAGTTTCATAAAATATCTTCTGTCAGGTAAATATGCTTATCCACAGGCATCCAACGAAGAAAAACATTATAGAATGTCCTTGCAAGAATTATAAATTCTTGACAGATACTAATAAGGCTATGATGCATTTTAATAGACATTTCTGTTATTAGAGAATCTTGTAATAAGATTTTGAGAGATCCTGGTAGGTCAGGTTTCTTCCTTCCTTCCTGAAGGAAGCTTTACTTTTGGCTGGATTCTGGGACCCTGAAGAGAGAGGTTCATCATGCTTGCTGCCTCAATGTTAACAACACCTTAAAATACCAGATCGTTTAAACACTTCCTTTTTAACTGACATTAAGAGTTATTTAGTGGTTTTATTAATTCAGACATGCAGCCTTTATGAGAAGCTGATCCCACATTGTGGAGCTACTGTCTGACACGCTCCTGTCTGCTTTCTGCTGGGTCTCACAAACTCCTGTCCCTTTCCAGGCTGGATTGATGTCACCTGGGATGCTGGTGGCTCTAACTCTTACCGTATGGGCGCAGAAGGAAAGTTTGACCTCAAGCTTGCACCAGGGTACGACCCTGATTCAGCGGCATCACCCAAACCTGTTTCATCCACTGTTTCAGGCACAACGCAGTCATGGAGCAGCTTGGTGAAAAACAACTGTCCAGACAAGACGACTGCTGCTGCAGGCTCCTCAAGTAGAAAAGGAAGCAGCAGTTCTGTGTGTAGCGTGGCCAGTAGCAGCGACATCAGCTTGGGTTCGACCAAAATGGAGCGGAGATCAGAAAGTGTAATGGAGCAAAATATAGTTTCAGGCACTGACGTCCATGAACCAATTGTTGTACTGTCTTCCGCTGATAGCGGGCCTCAGGCTGAAGTAGGGTCATCTTCCAGTGCGAGCACCAGCACCTTAACAGCGGACATGGGAAACGAAAATGCAGAGAGGAAGTTAGGTGCTGATAACTCAATACGCACTCCTGGCGAGTCCAGTGCCATATCCATGGGAATTGTTAGCGTAAGCTCTCCTGACGTGAGTTCGGTCTCTGAATTGACTAATAAAGAAGCAGCTTCCCAACGGCCTCTAAGCTCTTCAGCAAGTAACAGACTCTCAGTCAGTTCTTTGTTGGCTGCTGGGGCACCAATGAGCTCCAGTGCAAGCGTTCCTAACTTATCATCTCGAGAAACTTCCAGCCTGGAGTCCTTTGTACGGAGAGTGGCGAACATAGCGCGTACCAATGCCACAAACAACATGAATTTAAGCCGAAGTAGCAGTGATAACAATACTAATACTTTGGGAAGAAATGTGATGAGTACTGCAAGTAAGTAAGCTATGTTTATTTTTAGTTGAAGCTTTTGTTGTTTAAAGTTGGCTTTTGTTAGACTTAAAGCAGTTTGGATTCTGTTGGCCACATAGAGAAATGAATTATGAGCAGCCTTGACCTCGTGTGTGGCTGTAGAACTCATGAAGAGCTCACAGAGCTTGTGTCGCGTTGCCCTGTGATGGCAGATTACACTGTGGTACTCATTAAAGAGTAAACAGTTTGTCTGTTACGTGTTTAGGAAGAGTGAGTGAGTGTGGTTTAGATCAAGAGGCTAGAAGACTGGCAACAGTAACTGATGTGGGATACTCTCGCTTTCTGATCTGTGTAGATTTTGCATGCTCATTTTGTGTCTGCCTATTTGTTAATTTTCCATTTTCCTCAGGAAAAGGCAGTTTGTGCAAATTGTGAAGTCACTGAGGTTAGGAGCGAAGAGCACAGTAGAAAGAAGAAAGTAAACTGCAGTATGATGAAATTGTAGTAGATTTCTGCATTCTCTCAGGCTGAATAACTGAGTGCACTCTAACACTGTGTTTTCTAAAGGCTGGGATTCTGCAAACTGTTCAGGCATATTAAGTGTAAGGAAGTTTGCAGTTAACAATTAAATGACATTATGTACATGCTTCAACACTTGCATGTTCTCAGATTCTGTGTAGGATCAAGGTATTAGCAGGTAAGCTGTAAACCTGCTTGTTTTGAGTTCACTTTTCTGAATTTGTGTCATGCTCCCATCAGAGCTGTTACTGAAGCAGCCTTGTTAGGTATCTTAGTCAGTGATGGTGATCGTATTTTAGCAAGAGCTGCATTTCATGAGGTGTAGGCAAGTTAGAAAAGGTGAAATTACCCAAGCTAGAAAGGAGGCACTCAGTTTCATGCTTTTCTGTGACTTCTCTGCTTCCTCATTTAAACATGTGGTGTTTGCTTCTAGCATTTCCAAATTTTTAATAGCGAGTGTTTTCTTTTTTGTTGGGGAGGTTTTTTAAATGTACTTTTACATTCATATTGTGGTACTGGGGAGGGGGAAACGTTTGCAGCCTGCATAAAAAATGTAAGATACTTAAGGGAAGATTGCCTGTAATTGATCCACTTTTAGTAGAGTCAGTGCCTCTGGTTCTGGAGTAGCTTTGTGCTGGGAGGAGAAGGAGAGGGAGAAAGGGAGAGAGGAGGGAACCTTTGAAAAAACACAATAAGGTATTTCAACAGCATGTTAAAAAGGTTTGTGAATGTTTGATATCATATGGTGCTGAAGTTGGGAATGAGAATAGCAAATTTAAAATTTGGATTTAATATTAAAATACATTCACACTTCACAATTATTCCTCGTGTAGGAATCACTTTGTTTTATACATTTTACGCAAATAGAAACTGTAAATGGGAATGTGCGTCTCTAAAACAGATCAGAAACTAAATCTGAGCAATCTCACCAAAGTTCTGTTAGAGCACGGTAAAAAGCTTGTTTGGCTCTTCAGTTTTTCTTGGGCCTGTCCAGGTTTAAAAACAAACAAAAAACAACTGAAAAAAATACCCTAAAAGTCAAGTCTGAAATACCAACTAGTGATGTAAGTCTGCATTTAAAAACCAGTATTTGCCAGGAGTTAAGTGGTGTCTAGTACAGCGAGTTGAAGTTTGTTCTTGAATACAGAGCAAAGAAAACGCTGACACTTACTGGGTTTTTCTGCTTATTATAACAGCAGAGAGTTTACTGTTATTAATTAGAGGTGGGCAGAGATATAAATACTGAACAACCTATTTTCAAGTTCTTAAACAATAAAAGAAAAACCCTTTGGTTTGGAAAACTTCTGTGCTTTCATAGGGGTGGGCATAGGTTTATCAACAACCCTAAATTCAAATTTCATTCTCTGGGAATGTTCTGAAATTCAGAATTTAGATATCTGGGTTTTTTTAAGAAAGATGTGCCGTAGTTTACATAAGCTGCAATAATGAAAAAGGTTAAAACTGCAAAACTTGGATTTGATAAACTTTAGAAAAGGTGAATTGAAAAACCTAAGGTTTAAATTTAAGTGTGGGTGACCTCTCAAATTTTTATGTGCAAACATGTGATTAATCTCCTGTGTTTGAAGATAAGCATACAAGAAAATATTTTGAAGTGTGTGATGTAAATGTGTAGTTGCAGATAGGTATAATTTCCACTCAGTTACGTAGACTACCTGAAATCTTTTCTAGAGTCTGCAGTGAATTCAGTCTTGTTTCAGTTGTTAACTAAAATGCATTTACTGTTTCATTTGAATGTGCAGTAAGGTAACTTCTTAGTTTGATGCTTGCTTATTCTGAAAATTATTTCTCTAAATCTTCCAGCACCAGTAAGGTATTCGGTCGTGTGTTTCACAGTACTGCCAGCTCAGGCTCGTTGCCCATCGTGAACATCTGTGCTCGTAGTTCTGTGAAAGATAACAAGTCAGAGCTGCTTTAAGAACTGTAGGAAAATGTGCAAAAATCACTGGTTTCACATTTGTCTTATTATGTTCTGTTCTCAATTAATTTATATATAGTTAAACTGTTTTCCCTGTATACTTTTAAATATATTGCCATTTAGAGAGTAAATTATACTTTAAGATAATGACAGACACGGTATTGGAGTAACTGACTTCAGAAATACTTTTCATATGTTGAAAATGAAGTATTTTAGATTTACAGTGGGATTTGGGGATTTATTTAATAAAATTATTTGATTTCAATGTATGCAAGGGGAATATGCTCAGAAGTGGGCATCTGCATTGTAGGGTGCGTTATTGCAATGGGAAACCCTTCCCCTTTAGTCTGTTGTTTTTTGTTGTAAAATAACACATCTGATAATTTTTCAACCCCATATATATTTTTCAACACAGGAGTCATGCATGTAAATTGTACTCTTCGAGTCATCAAGTCATTTATTTTATCTTTATCTATAGCTTCTCCTCTTATGGGTGCCCAAAGTTTTCCTAATCTGACTACAACTGGTACCACATCAACAGTGACCATGTCTACATCCAGTGTTACTAGCAGCAGCAATGTAGCTACAGCAACTACAGTTTTATCTGTTGGTCAGTCGCTTAGTAATACTCTAACTACTAGCCTAACATCAACATCTAGTGAGAGCGATACAGGTCAGGAGGCAGAATATTCTTTGTATGGTAAGTTTCATTTTTAAATGAACATAAGCAGACTTCCCATTAACAATTTTTGCTTTTCTCCCATTGTTATGATTTCCTCATGTAGTAGTTTATTTACTGAAAAGTATTTGATAGTTGAGCTGTTCATATGTTACTAATTGTATAAGGCAGTAAGTAAAATAATGTTAGCGTAGTAGTATTTCCTTATGTTTTCAGACCTTTATTTTCAGCAGTTTCTATCTCATGTTGTTATTATTTTATGGTATGGTTTATTTATGCACTTAATCTTTTCCTTAATCAAATAAGTTTAGTATCAGCTTGCATATGAACCTCTAATCATAGAACCAAAATGTTATTTCTTTTTACATTGTATAGGCATGCTACGTGCTCAGTCAGAATATCACTCACTGATAGAAAAGCATCTGCCATTAGGCGCAACACACACTTGAAATAGTATATGAGATCCCAGATATGTCAGTAATAGTAATTGCAAGAAACTGGAAATAACACAGAAATGAAAATGGACAGAGAATGGAATTATGATTTGAGGAACAAAATTAGTTACGTGGGCACTATACACAAGAAACAGACTTTAGGACAAAGTTAGTTGCAGGATATGAATACTGAGAGAGAAAATTTGGTTAACTCAGTTGATAATATCTTGGAATCAAGTTAATGAAATGAAGTCAAGAAAAACCTGGGCTAAATGTGGGGAAATACTTCCGAATGTAAAGTTGATTGGATTGTGAGATGTTCTTGAAAGAAAAGACACTTGATTTGTTTAAAACTTGATTGGGTTAAGATTGTGTTCTGGTCTTTTGCTTATTGAAATTGCTTGAAAAATACCTGGTAATTTCACTGGATATTGGAGTTGAACCACTTGGAGGCAGTCAGTTAACGTACCTGTGTATGCCATCTCCTGTTATTTTTTTAATTAAGTCTCATTTGATATTTGATATGGGTGACAAGACTTAAAATATATTCTGAACAACTGGACAAATAAAGTTACCTTAAAGTTTGTTGGAACGTTGGCAACAATTCACAGGGTGTGTGGGTGGCATGGATAGTTTTTGTCTGCATAGAAAAATGTACAAAGTCCAAAAATTCGTCCCAGTCCACCTTGGATTGCTGTAAACTTATTTTCTAGTTTTGAGGGGTTGGTTTTTAAGTCTTAGTACTACGTAGGTGAAATTGAACTTTATCTTCAGCTTCTTATTACAGAAGTTAATTAACAATTGAATCTTTAAAAGTAGAGTTCTTAAATTTTTATTTTAAATGTCCTTTACGTTGTAATTTGAGGTTTAAGCCACACATTGTTAGTGGAAATTGCATCACTAACTTGTTTTTAAAATTAATTAGACATAGAATCAGACAGTATACATCTGTGTACAATTTTTAATGATCTTTTGCAATTTAAAACAAGTGTAATTATAAAATGTTTGATATAAGCAGATGAGAAACTGGTCACTCTTGGTGATCACTCAATTATACAAATGTTAAGTGCTTCTTTTGTTAGTTATGCTGTTGACTAGACCCCCTGGACTTTGTCACGTGTCTGCTTTTATTGCAGCTTTTAATCTTACTATCCCATAGCAATATTTAGTTTTCTCTTATTTGAGATTTGTTTTTCATTATTCCCAATGCTCCTGTTCCCTAATTTTTGTAATTTTGCTTTAAAAGTTATTGTTGGCTTTTGTTCTCCATGTGAATATATATCTACATGTGTGTTGTAGATTTTCTTGACAGCTGCCGAGCTAGTACTCTGTTGGCAGAGTTAGATGATGATGAGGATCTACCTGAACCAGATGAAGAAGATGATGAAAATGAAGATGATAACCAAGAAGATCAAGAATATGAGGAAGTTATGGTACAGTATAGTTAGCATAGATGTTCTCTTCATTGACTAACAGATGCATTAAAAAGTCTCCGATTTTTTTTTTTCCTATAATCTTTCCAGTAATTTAAACAAATACATTTAGATTTTAGACTGCTAGTTTGGAGTACCTGTCCATCCAGACTAAATGAAATGCCAGAGTTAAAATCATGTTATGCATTTTGGGGCCTGCAAACGGAATACTACTTTACAGAGACAGTTCATTGTCCCTTTTCCCCATTCTTGCATGCATTTTGAGTATGAAGAAAGCTGCCTTCTCATGCATTCAAATGGGTGTGATAAAATTGCAAGGCCTCATTAGATGGGACAGCTAATAGAGCATATAAATTGTATTGTACCACCTTCAGCGTTTATTCTAGAGAAAAGTTGGTTTTGAGTGCCAGCACACACTGAGACCTAAGTCAGAATTAACATCTTAAAAACAGCCTGGGAACAAGTTGACAAACAGTAGAAATGATGGATCACAAGTTCACTGGCTGATGAAATGGTGTAACTTTGTGAGTAAGCTGCTGAATTTTGTAACGATGCAGTTCTGGGATGTGTTTAACTGTAGGGCTGTGTGAAACAAACTAATAATTTAAGTATGCCAGAGGAAGTAGCTCTTAAAAATAAACAAACAAAAACCCAAACCCAGCACATGGGTCTTACCTATATTACTCTGAGTTCTGGCTTTTTATGTAGTTCTTTAGTGATGTGAACAATGGTTGGTCTTTGCCATTGAAATGATCAGAATAGATATTGCAAAGTCTAAGAGGAAAACTATAAGACTTCACTAATGATAATTAAATGTATTGCATAAATGTAAATATTGTTTTATGGAATCGTAGAAATTTCCTCTTGTAATTAGTATGCAGACTTTTAGTCATTTGAACAGAAATATTTAGCATTTTAACATACTGTGATTATGCTTTTAATAGAAACTCAAGAACATTGCTAAAACATTACTAAATATTTTGTTCTTCCACCTTGTGCACAAAGATACAGAGTTAGAAATAGAAAAGCAAGTACTACTTAGGTGGACTTACAGTGCAAGCAGTAACCTTAGTTTGTAGATTGTCGATCACTTTTGAGAGGTTATTAAATGGAGTTACTACTGTTGTTCGTGGGAAGAAGCAGAAATAGCTAAATTAGTCTTTACTTAAGCCTATATAGCAAGAATTGTATCTGGAAAATAATTTTTTCTTGGGTTCCAGTCCTGTTCTGACTGATACAGTTTGTAGTTCTTCTCAATGAGGAGTTAAACAGATTAAAAGCTTGTTGTAGAAACGTCATAAGCAATTAATACTTGCTAAAGCTTATTGAAAATCAGATTTCTTCCCACCGTAATAGTTCTGGTATTGGATTTAATGTCTCAGTAAAGTGCGTGTACATTGTATATCAATATATGTATACACTTTCAAAAAATACTTCTTGTTTTCAGAAAAAAAGTATTTCTTTTGGCACCATTAATTTATTTGAATCTTTGATATTCCGTGGAGTACACAAAACACCTACACCAAGCTCGCTGGTTTACAGTACTCTGTAGTTTCCTATGTTCTGGTGGTTCATGGAAAGTTCCAGTTTCCAGTTTCTTTACAATTTCTGGAAATATGCCTGTTGTAGGGTTAGCCCATTTGTGTTGATTTCTGTACGTCTGTGGCTTTGATTGCTGCTTGACCAAGTAAATGGAACTAATACTGTTACGTGCAAGCTTTGATATCATTGTGTCAAGTTTGGTTTACATGACTGTTGTGTTCGCTAACTGACTTTAAATTTTTAATCAAATTATTCGTTGTAGCAGAATCTAAAAAAACAACTACTTTTTTCAGGAAGAAGAGGAGTATGAAACCAAAGGAGGCCGTAGAAGAACATGGGATGATGATTATGTATTGAAACGGCAGTTTTCTGCTCTGGTTCCTGCTTTTGACCCAAGACCTGGTCGTACCAATGTTCAACAGACAACTGACCTAGAAATCCCCCCACCAGGTATGTTGACAAGATGTTTGTAACATTTGATCTGGCTTCGCTGGGCTTTGGGAATCCTATCACTATTAACCAGTACAACATGCTTTTGTGGTGGTGTGGCTTTTCTCTTTTTGAATGAGAGTTTCATCTGCCTCTGCAGGTCCAAGCATTACTGAGGCAAAAATGTATTAAGTGCTGTGTGAAATAAGTGTACTTCTGAATTTGACTCGGATTAGTGATAAATCTCTTGCTATGTGTAGTCCCACCTACAGCAAATAATCTGTGTGTTGAGCTACCCGGAGTAACTTTGATTGGAGAGGGCTTGTTGAAACAGTCCAAAGCAGAGGCAAGGGAAAAGCTAATACAGTAACTGAGCAGTCTGTATGACCAGCAGCATAGCTCCTGATCATGCTCCTTAGTTCGTTCTTGTTTAGCAGTGTGGGAATAGTCAATGTTCATTACAGAAAGGAATACATAGGCTTAGTTTATGTGGAAATGAGCTGCTGTTGATTTTGAAGAACTTTCATACTGCGTATGAAAAAAAAAACATGTGCTGTGATAATATTCAAGGGGATGTTGTCAAGACATAAGGATCAATAGGGATTTTCCCATTAGCTTTACTCACATGAAGTGCTGTAGTTATAGCCCTTAGATACAGTCCATAGTTACAACTCATTGTCATCTCTTTGGCATGTGTGCAGGAAGTCTCCACACTTCCTTATTGGGCCACTTTATTAATGTTGAATACAGCTTGTCATGTGTTATATATTTTGTGTTAATGGCTTCTCAAACGATTTTCCCACGTGCAGGTACACCTCATTCAGAACTCTTGGAAGAGGTCGAGTGCATGCCTTCGCCACGTTTAGCACTTACCTTGAAAGTTTCGGGTCTCGGAACAACTCGAGAAGTAGAACTGCCCCTAACAAACTTCCGATCTACCATCTTTTACTATGTACAGAAATTGTTACAGCTTTCCTGTAATGGCAATGTGAAATCTGACAAACTTAGACGTATTTGGGAGCCAACATACACGTAAGCTCACAAGTTTGTTATTCTGTGACTGATTAGGAAATGAGTGTGAAACACTGTTAATTTTTTCTTCCTTTGCTGTAGGAAGCAATGCTTGAATTATTTTTTTCTTGCATTTATGTCAGGATGTTCTTAGTGGTTTAAAGCTAAAGCTATGACTACAAAACAACAACAAAAAAGTGATAACCTCTGATGCTTAACTGTGACTTGCTAATATTTCATAAGTCAAGCAGTTGATCAAGAGAGCAGAATTTGGTCTGTTTAGGGATCTGCTTGGAAGAATCCTATGGGTTTATAGAGCTAGAGAGAAGAGAGGTCAAGGAGGTTTGATTGATTTTTCAAGGATCACTTCCTCCAGACTCAAGAACAATCCATCCCAATGTGTGGGCAGTCAGGCAAACGTACATGGATGAACAAGAAACTCCCCACAGAACTATAAATATTAAAAAAAGACATGCAAGAGGTGGAAGCAGGGTCAGGTGACCCAGGAGGAATATAGAGACATTGTCCCAGCGTGCAGGTATGGAGTTGAATCTGGTGAGGGATGTGAAGGGCAAAAGATTAAGGAACACTTAAAAAACCAGGACATACAAGTTCATGGGACCCAATGGTGTGCAGCCACAGGAGCTGGCCGCTCTTGGTTGTCTTTGAAAGGTCATGGTGACTGGGAGATGTTTCTGAGGACTGGAGGAAAGCATTGCTCCTATTCCCCAGAAGGACAAGAAAGACTTAGGTAACTGCAGGCTGGTCACCCTCTCCTTCATCCCTGGAAAGGTGATGAAAATAGTCCCGGAAACCATTTTCAAATGATGAGGGACAAGAAAGTGATCGGAAGTATGTGGCATGGATTTATGAAGAGGAGATCACACTTAAACCAACCTGATAGCCTTCTGTGATAAGATGACTTGCTCAATGAACGAGGAGAAAGCAGCAGATGTTACTTGCCTCCACTTTCTTCCTCACTGACAAACTAATAAAATATGGACTAATAAAATAGTGTCTGAAAACTGCCTGCACTGCCAGGCTTAGGTGGTTGTGATCATTAGTATGAAGTCCAACTGGAGGCCAGCTGGTGTACCCCAGGGGTCAATCCTGGGTCCAGTGCTGTTTAACATCTACATTAATGAAATGTACACATGCAAAGAGAGTCTGAGAGATCTGGTACTGTCTAGCCTGGAGAAAAAAAGGCTTGTGGGATCTTGCCAATGGGTATAAATATGTGATGGGAATAAGTAGGGAAGACAGAGCATAGACTGATGTGACAAGTGAAAGGACAAGAAGAAAATGGCTCAAATTGAAATACAGGGAATGCCATTTCACAGTAACATTGAGCAGAGGTATTGGACTATATTTCCAGAGGTACCTTCCTACCTCAACTCTTCTCTCTAGCCTAATTTTACCTTAATGGCTTTATAGTAATAGACAGAAATTGTAAGACTATATGATTGTGTGCGTTTTCCATTTGCTACACCAATGTAACTTCTGTCATGCTAGAAAACTAATCTGTATAAAAGCAAGAACTGCAATAAGGTGGTTGCATTTTTTTAACTTTGTATTTCTGATTTCAGCAGTGCTTGTATGTTGTAGCTGTTTTCTAGTTGCCTTGTGTCAAAAATTGTGTGCTGTAGCAGAACTATTTTCTAGTTAGAAAGCAAGAGAAATAGTTGTAAATGTGCGTATCTCCTAAGTGAACACAGAGCAAACTACCGTAGGACTTCAAAATTTCAAGGAGTTTGTGCCTGTGTAGTGAAGAATCTGAAGCTCATTTGGGGAATTTGCGCAATGAAGGTTGTTGGATTACTCAAACCTCACTTAAGGAAACATAAATACTTTTCAAGATAAATATCGATATAATGAAAATTAAATATGAATTCAAGAACTTTGCTGCAGCAGAGTATTCCAGGTGTTCTGTGCAGCAAAGAGCAGCTGCTGTTGCTGTTTACATCATGTTATCTAAATGTCATTGGTGTCTACCAAGTCAATATATAAGCTCAGAATTTAGAGGATGTGCTATGAGTATGAAATATTAACTCTTTGTTTTGATATCTAGAATCATGTACAGAGAAATGAAGGATTCTGATAAAGAGAAAGAAAGTGGAAAAATGGTAAGACTTCTGTGCCTTTGTGTGTGGTTTTTATGTCCGTTTTGAAATGCTAGATTAAAAAAACTAACAGTTTTCAATTACTTAAAGGATATGAGTGAGTATATTTGTAAATGCATGCTCCTTTGAAAAAGACAGTATGTAATGCATGTGAAATCTTCAAGACTTTACAATCAGGAAAAGCCAACATTTGGTGGTTCCTGTTGTAGGGTTGCTGGTCAGTAGAGCATGTGGAGCAGTACCTTGGCACTGACGAATTACCAAAGAATGACTTGATAACCTACCTGCAGAAGAATGCAGACTCAGCTTTCCTGCGCCATTGGAAATTAACCGGCACTAATAAAAGTATTAGGAAAAACAGAAATTGTTCCCAGCTCATAGCTGCGTACAAGGTATATGTCTGCATCCAGATTTCTTTATTATGAATGGCTGTGTGCTTTGTTTTGCAGCTTTTAAGATTCTTGTGGAGGAGGGATATGACATGGATAGGACAGTGGAATGTTCACATGCCACTATCAAGTGTAGTTTTTGCTGCTTTCTCTTTTTTTTTTAATATCTTTAATATAGTCAAAATGCATTTGAATCATGATTTGAACCATCCATAATTTAACTCAGTGTTGAGGTTGAACACAGTAACTATTCTAATTTTTCAAATCATTACTATGGATTGTGCAGTCTTAAAAGTTAGTAATGCATGCATTTTTCATTCTTAACAGTTTTGGTGTTTGGTGTTTTTACAGGATTTTTGTGAAAATGGATCAAAATCTGGACTAAGTCAAGGGGCCATTTCTGCTCTTCAAAATTCTGATATCCTTAGTTTGGCGAAGGAACAACCTCAGGCCAAAGCTGGCAGTGGTCAGAACTCCTGTGGAGTAGAAGATGTTCTGCAGCTACTTCGCATTTTGTATATAGTTGCCAGTGACCCTTACACAGCACGAACATCTCAAGAAGGTGAGTTGGTTATCGAGCAGAGCTTCTCAAATGTTTTCATGAAAACAAAATAAAGGAAAAATTTTCTCTTTATTGTTTTCAGAAGGAGATGAGCATCCTCAGTTTAATTTCCCACCAGATGAATTCACAAGCAAAAAAATTACTACAAAGATTCTGCAACAGATTGAGGTATGACATTAATGTATGATGCATAATGCATATATGTAATGATTTTATGACTCTGTTATACTCTTTCTTTGACTATTTTAAATTACTACCTTTTTGTGCAATTCTGACTTTGAATTGTTTCATACAATATTTACTTCCTTATATTTTGGATTAGTAAATACTGTGAGAACAGACTAAACTGAATAAAAATATACCAAGAAAGAAAGTTGTAACAGAACTGTATCTTTTGGTTATGAAGAATAATTGGTTTCTCCTATACCACACGTTGATGTTACAACGTAGTGTGTGTATGTCTGCCTGGTGGTCTTGTAACAAAGGCAAATAATTGTGTTAGGGTTCACAAACATTTTACTGTTTATACATAGCAAATAAAACTTTCAAAAATAGCATTTAGAAAACATATTATTGGTTGCCAGGTCAGTTAGATGTGTTAAAAGGAAAACTTTAAGATGTAGTTCTTCAGTAGAACTGCATTTACTTTAACAAAGATGTAAAGACTATGAAGATTTTTGACTTGCTCAGCTCTTGTGTGCTTTTTGAGTTGGTTGGTTTGTTTTTTTTCATTACAGTTACATAGCCTTAATTATTCCCTTAAAAAAAGGTTCAGTTTTTCATGTTCTTTAAAGGCTGTTCAGGTGCCCTGAATATCTTTGAGCAATAATTTCTGCCGGTTGTAGTATTACTACTACTACTACTACTACTACTACTACTACTACTACTACTACTGTATTTTAGAAGGGACCATAGTAATATTTCAGTGGCAATCATCTTTACTACCACCAAGTTTCTTTTGTGTCTTCTGGAACTGAGGTGGTAGTATCTACTCACTTTTGGGCAAAACTCAGAAGTAATTCTCTCTGGGTAACTGTATACTCAGGTTTCCCCACAGCGCTTTGAGTAGTTCATATCTCAGAGATTGACTACAGCTCTCGGTGTCTTTGTGCTAAAGTACCCTGTATCCACTCTTCAGTGGCACTTCTTGCTCATAGCATTTAAAATGGGGAAAAAAAAAATCACAGTTGCCGAGAAGGAAGAAACTTGCTCAAGCACAGGTGAAAACTCCGTGCTTGGGTACATTGGGTGTCAATGTACTTAGTTACAAACTTGCTGGGACAACCCGAGTCTAATATTAGGAACCCTTTATTTTATTTTATTCCCTTGCATTAAATGACAGGAACCCTTGGCACTAGCAAGCGGAGCTTTGCCAGACTGGTGTGAGCAGCTAACAAGCAAGTGTCCTTTCTTGATTCCATTTGAAACAAGACAGTTGTACTTCACATGCACAGCATTTGGAGCATCAAGGTAACCAAAAATTGGTTTTTTAATATAACAGGTTTTGTAATTGCTAATTCACAGAAGGACCTTAACCGAACAAGAGAGATTTTGCTTGCCAGATGTAAAGCATTTTGGATAGTAGAAAAAAGGGAAGAAAATGCAAAACTTCAGGAAGGCTTTTGGACACTTTGAATATTTCTTGTTGACTCTGTGAGGGGTTTATGATGAGTAGCCTGCCTTCTGTTTGACGTTCTTCAGGAAATTTCTTTGAAGAAATGTAATTTTTCAACTTTAGCTGAACACTTGCTTTTGTACCTCTAGCCAGGTTATCCTATCGGGCAGGAATTGGACTGAGTTGCAGCTCATTGCAGAAAGGAGCAAGAAACAAAATAGAAAACATAAATATGAATTAAATGTTTTTTGAAAACATACACCAAAGCACTTATCTTTCCTTTTTGTAGTTTCTACAGTGGTTCAGTGATCAATTGTTTTAATTCAGTTATTTTTAATTCACTGAAGTCTTAACAAAATAGAATCTAACAAAAAGGTTGTATTTCGAAGGTTCGTATTAGCTGCATAATGAAAATGTAGCAAAACCAGATGCTAAAACATTTAAGGGTGCCCTCTGAAGTGCTGCATTGCCTGGGAATTCTTAATATTTTGCAGCAGTGATTACCTTGAGAGTATGTATACAGAGTAAAACTTTTTGCCTGCTTACTTTTATGTAATGAGAAGAATAATTAATTCTCATGGGTTTTCTTGGCTGGTTTTTCTTTCTTTCTTTGTTTTCCAAAGAGGAAGAAAGTTGTAGACAGTGAGTTGCAGAAATCACTGTTGTGTCTAATATGCAGTAGAAATGCCTCATGAAGAATGTCAAATGGGGCATTTAAAAAGAAAGAGAAAGGAAGAGAAGAAAAGGTACTGTCTTGCAAGACATCAGTTTAAATCTTATTAATAGAGGAAAACTGAACTTCTGTGGGAAAATTGTCCAGAAAACTGGACCGTGTGCTGGTTTTCTGTTTTGTTTTTGTTTTGAAAAAGGATAATGTTTTAGAAAAACTGTGTTTTAAAGAGATCCCTCAGGAGACATTGCATGGTATTTACTTGGTAAGTAAAGAGCTCTCTTAAGCTCTTAAATTACTAGAAACAGTTCTTGAAACTCAGATACTCTGTATGAATTCTGTGTGTACACACGCTTGAGCATGTACACACTCTGTCCATGTCTGTCGTGACACTTGTCCGTGCTTGCTAAACAACCAACAGATGGCAGCTTTGTAGATAGTTTATTGCTGCATCGATGACAATACATAAAAGAACTCAAAGCTTTGACTTGATGTAAGTACTGCAGTTAGAGTGGCTGTTCTTCCTTCACTGCTGTGGGTCTGTATGTGTGACTGCACTTCAGCTTTGGTTCTGTGTGTCTTTAAGAAGTGTGTAAGTAAGCAAATCTTGCTGTAAAACTCGGTCAGTGTCAGTGGGGTGATGCACAACTGCCTTGCAGTTTATAATGGAAGTTGTAATAAGTGCCTATAAATGGTTTTGAGCAGCTGTAAATGCTGCCTCTGTTCGTTCCAGTGTAATTTGAAAACTACAGTCATTCAGGTCAAGAGTTGTATGTTTTCACTGGTGCTGTCTATTACATCAGAAGTTATGGCTGTCCTTCATAGTAATTAAAAATAAATTAGTTTTCTAAACTCATAACATACGAAGCAGCCCATATTTGAGAATTTCAAACATTTCTGAGAAATACTTTGGTATATAACTTTAAAAAAATTAGGAGGCGGTAATTAGTACCTAACAAGGTAACGTTTTCTTAGTGACTGCTTTCAAGTTTTCATGCTGGTAGACAAAGTTTTAAACAACTGGTTTTTGTTTTGTTTTGTTTTTTCAGAGCAATTGTGTGGCTGCAGAACAGACGTGAAGCCACTGTTGAACGGACAAGGACCACGAGCACAGTGCGACGTGATGATCCGGGAGAATTCAGAGTTGGACGCCTCAAACATGAAAGAGTGAAAGTTCCGCGAGGTGAATCCTTGATGGAATGGGCAGAAAATGTCATGCAGATTCATGCAGACAGAAAATCTGTTCTAGAGGTAAAGCATATCTGCCTAGAGCGAGGTTAGATAGCTCTTGCTAATGTACTGGCCGGGATATTGACTATCCTGTTCCATAACCAGCACTGAATGTTTCGCTAGGATTTTCTTTTATTATTAACATTCCTTATGTTTTCATAGGTTGAGTTTTTAGGGGAGGAAGGAACAGGCCTGGGTCCTACCTTGGAATTTTACGCACTGGTGGCAGCAGAATTTCAGAGGACAGATTTGGGAGCTTGGCTTTGTGATGACGATTTTCCAGATGATGAGTCTCGTCAGGTATATTTCAATTTCCATTTTCAACTGAGTTCTTGGGTAAAAGAAAATTGAGCTAGATATCCAGGAAGGGAAGAACGCGTGGTCACTGAGCAGCCACTCATCATGGTCAAGAGTGACCACTCTGCTCCGCAACTTGCTTTCTTACCTGTTCTCTTAACAGAGAAGTAGAATGTAATAAGTTAAACAGCACAGATATATCATTAGATTCACCTTTAACAATGTCAACTTTTTTTTCTTTCTCAAATCAGGTTGATATTGGTGGTGGATTGAAACCCCCTGGCTACTATGTACAGAGATCATGTGGACTCTTCACAGCACCATTCCCACAAGATAGTGATGAACTTGAAAGAATAACCAAACTCTTTCATTTCCTTGGAATTTTCTTGGCTAAATGCATTCAGGACAATAGACTTGTGGATTTACCCATTTCTAAGCCTTTTTTTAAACTCATGTGTATGGGGGACATTAAGAGTAACATGAGTAAGTTGATCTATGAATCACGGGGTGACAGAGACTTGCACTGTACTGAAAGTCAGTCGGAGGCTTCTACGGAAGAAGGGCACGATTCCCTGTCAGTAGGAAGTCTGGAAGAAGACTCCAAATCAGAATTTATTCTTGATCCACCAAAACCTAAACCTCCTGCATGGTTTAATGGAATTTTAACATGGGAAGACTTTGAACTAGTAAATCCACATAGAGCTAGGTTTCTAAAAGAAATTAAGGACCTTGCAATTAAAAGGCGTCAAATTTTAAGCAACAAAAGTCTGTCAGAAGACGAAAAGAACACAAAACTACAGGAATTAATGCTGAAGAATCCATCAGGTTCAGGGCCTCCACTTAGCATAGAGGATTTGGGGTAAGAGTTTTCATATTTACTTAAAATATGCAAAGTGTTGTGTTGGAGACAAATGTCAACACGTATAATTAGAGATGAAGATATCTTCATTATAAATAGTCTCGTTGCAAGGGGAAGTCATTAGAGATGCAGCAAGATCCAGTTTGCCATCTGTAGCTACATTCTTGTTCCTTAGTTTGACGATTTTCTTGCTTGCTCAGTTTCCGAATGCTGAAACTTCAGTGTGGCTGCACTGCAATACCACGTGACTCTTGAAGCGCTGAAATACTTGTAAAGACCTTTAGACAAGTGTGAATTGGTAATTGCTTTGCTATGGTAACTGTTTAAATTGATCAAGTTTTTTGGAGAGCTTTTAAAGAGGACAGATTGACATTTCAGATTGTGTTTGAATCCGTGTTAAACAGAACACGTGCTAACTTTTAGCAAATGTTAAAGACATAAAAGAGCTCATACCTGTGTAAACGTGTCAGGATGTCATCTTTTATAGTTTTAAATTATTTCTTTTGAAACAGCAGTAGTTTTTCTACCATTAATATTAATTGTTAGTTAAAACCATGTTGTGCCACAAAGGTTGCACGGTCAGAGTTCAGTAATTGCTTATGACGGTGCAGGCTCTAGCATGGCTGGTTACAGAGAGCGAGCGAATAGCACCACGGAGAGGCCTTCATGCCTGATAACGTTAAGTGGCTCTGTAGCTGTTAGTGCTGGAACTTCATGAAAAGGATTTGAGTTTGTGAACCGAGTTAAACAGCTTGAGTAGGTTTGAAGTGGCTAACTTAAGGAGATCAAACTCTATGACATTTTCAATGGTTACTAAAAACAAATAAATAGTGGCTGAGTGTATGGATTTGCATAGCATAGGTTTGAGATGTGTATTATCTGTGTAGTCCATTACCAATTGTAGTTCTGTACTGTGGTACCAGTGTTCATGTACATACAAAATGATCCATGCTTTTGGGTGCGTGGGGTACAGTTTATAAATCTGGTGTATTTGCAAAAGCAGTAGCAGACTTGTTTGCAATTAGTAACTGTCTTTGTATTTTAAAGGCTAAATTTTCAGTTTTGCCCTTCGTCTAAAGTGTATGGGTTTACAGCTGTGGATCTCAAGCCAGGTGGCGAAGATGAGGTAAGGAAACCACCTACCTTTACAGTTTAAACAGCAGTTACATTTCTGCTGCCTTAGCAGTAACTCTGATACAGACTGAATCGTTACAGTATTTATGTTGTCTTTGCAGACCGTAACGATGGACAATGCGGAGGAATACGTAGATCTCATGTTTGACTTCTGCATGCACACTGGTATACAGAAACAGATGGAGGCCTTCAGAGGTAATTTTAAACATGACAGAATATATATGCAGGTAGAGGTGGACTAATTGGTGTTGAGGGTATGCTGGTTAAAGTGGTGGCATAGAATGGCTTATGAAAACAAGCTTTTAAATTAAGAATGTAATAGTTATTAATTTCACACCACCTTTGCATTAGTTATGCCATTTTTAATCTTGAAGAGTTTCTGATAACTTTAAGTAACTGTCAATTGATTCTGCTTTGATTAAAATACAATTGAAATGTTGCCGTTATTTTATAAACACTCTTTTGACCTGCACTTATAATTGTATCTTGTGTAAATTAAAGATGGCTTCAATAGAGTCTTTCCAATGGAGAAGCTGAGTTCCTTCAGCCATGAAGAAGTTCAGATGATTCTTTGTGGAAATCAGTCGCCTTCGTGGGCAGCCGAGGATATCATCAATTATACTGAACCTAAACTGGGATATACACGAGACAGGTACTTGCATTCTGAGTGATTTTAAAATAGTAGCTGAAAGATTTCTTAAATGACAAAATGTCCAGAATGGTCATTAGATGGAGGCACCAAATTGGATGGGATTAGTGGTCACCGAAGGCAAGTGTTTGTCTAAAACTACATGAAATAACCATGTATGTTATAACGGGTAGGTGAGAAGGTACTTGGTGTGTTTGTGATGAGAGAGGATAAATAAACTTAAAATATTAAAATGGGAACCAACTAGTGGGAATGGAATTGCAGCTAACTGATACAGGCTATTAAAACTCACCTTTCAGAGTTTTTCCTTTTGGTGGTGGTTAGGTTTTCTGTTCAGTTGCGTGTAGTTGTGACTTGTCTCATTCTTTTTTTTTTCTCTTCATGTGTAGTGAAAAGAGAGAATGCTTTTTGCAGGGAACAAATATACTGGTGACTGGCAGTCAGGAGGTGGTCTCAATGTTTTGGGGTTTGTTGGGTTTGCGTTTTTGCTGTTTGTCATATTTGGTAGCAATAACATACAAGTTACTTCTGGAACTGTGTTAGTTTGAGTGTGCTGAAGGATCCTGATCAGTTTAAGGTGCTCGGTGGAGCGATTCTTCTATGGGCCCTGCCCTGCATGCAGAGATGCAGCCGAGATGACAGTTCCTGATACCTGAGGCTGTGTTTTGGCAGGCTGTGCTTTCTTCATGCCCTCTCCTCCCCCTCATTCCCTGGGCTGGTATGGATGAAAGCAGTGGTATCTGCAGGATTCCTTGAAGATCTACTGCAGTCTGCTACATTCTTCCTATTTTTTACTATGAGGGTCTTTAACAGGGTAGAAATGAAATCATGTATAAATTGAAGTGACTTTATACTGCAGAAGTGGTACAGAAAAGGTTTTAGGATTATAGTCAGTTGGATTCTTCTCATAGAATAAGTTTGAGCTCCGTCTACTTCTCTAGCCATTCATATGCAAGGTATCTGAATAACACTCCAAGATAAGTATGGAGAAAAGTTCTTATTGACCTGTATTTTTCTGTATAATACTTAGTGAGGAGATTAAAGACGTATCTTTATGGGTTAAAAAAAACAAATGTAAGATGTTTTATTCTTCATTCAATACTGAACAGGCTCTAGAATTTTACCATGACTGCTGAGACATGAATAAAGATTGTAACTGTACTGTCTCAAGGGAAATAGAAAAAACCCCACTCTCTTGTAATCCTATTGTAACTATTTTAATAATTTTAATTTATTTTAAGCCCTGGGTTCCTGCGATTTGTGAGAGTCTTGTGTGGTATGTCTTCGGATGAAAGGAAGGCTTTTCTCCAGTTCACCACTGGTTGCTCAACACTTCCACCAGGAGGGCTGGCAAACCTCCACCCCCGGCTCACTGTTGTACGCAAGGTATGGCTTCGGCAGGCTGCTTCCAATGACGGCTGTGGCTCTTTGGTGTAGTGGTTGTAGTGGTTGCAGTGGTTGTAATGGTTGCTACAAAAGGAAATAGCACTCTTTTTTTTTTTTTTTTTTCCCCTCTTCATATTTAACTTGACATTGTGCTGAGCTTTCAGCACTAATCTCAGGTCTGTTCTCTGACTTCATGTTTGAATATAAAAGAATTAATGTACATATAAAGTAAATGTATTCACAACTGGTCTGTAGCTTTCCTGATGTTACTCTTTCTTGACAGCTGGTGTTATATATGCAGTAAATGCCGTGAATCAGGAGACCTTACAACTTTTAACTTCCATATCGAGCGCTGTGAAGAACTGCAGTGAAAAATGGTCTTTCTTTTCCTCAGGTCGATGCTACAGATGCAAGTTACCCATCTGTGAATACGTGTGTGCATTACCTAAAGCTGCCCGAGTACTCTTCAGAGGAGATAATGCGGGAGCGCCTGCTCGCTGCCACTATGGAGAAAGGCTTCCATCTCAACTGAGCCGCTGACTGCAGTACAGGACACCAGACAGTGTTTTTTGATACTAGCGAAGCCTCTTGTGTTTGTGTGCAAAAAATATGATCTCCACGCTGTGCTCTGATGAGACTTGCCTTTTTTTTCACCTGTGAGGCTTTAGGAACATGTGGAGTAAGTTTGTTAGCTGCTAATGACAAAGTAAATCCTTGTAACTACACAGCCAGCAAGAAATTGGCACAGAACACTGTGTGATGCTTCAAGGGCTTGCACAACTGGAAATTAAGGTGGTTCTGTTTGACTGTTCCACAGAACAGATCATCAGATTTTCAGTGTTCACTGATAGAAATTTCGAACTGTATTTGTGTAAAGTTTGTCATTTAATACCTTGTACACTACGGTTGCCATCACTGATCCCTGTTTTGCTGGCTTTAATCTAACTGGTCAGAAACTTGCTTCCTTAAAACTTAGAGTTAATGGGCATCTCCAGCTTTTTCTTCTTTAACGGTGCCTGCACTATTGGACTATTTTAGTGGGTTTTTGCATATAATCGTGCACAACCTCTTTTTTTCTTTTAAGTGGGAATATATTTTGATTTCTTAAATGCCCTGCTATAAAGATCAAATCATTAAGTGTGTTTGTGCAGCTCAACAATAAAGCTATTAAAAAACACTGGTTCCTAGTGCAAGGCACACTTAAAGCAAGTTTTACTATTGGTTGTATTTTCTTTGTATATTATAAACATTTATTTAACTTGTTGCAGTTTGAAGTTTAAAAATACACTCAATGTGTAAGCTTAAAAGTAATCATTAAAATGTTTGCAACATACAAAACTGTCTCCTTTGACTACTTCGTGAATACTTCTTATGTTATTAAATGTCCGTGCATGTTCTGAAAAATGTGCCATGCTTTTTTGAAGGTTTCAAAGGATTACATGGCAATAATTGTTCTCATGAACTGTGCTCAAGTATTTTCAGAATTACACAGTGCAGTTTTTTAAGAACTATGGCAGTGATGGTGCTGCATGTGGCAGGTTTTGGTGCTCTTCAGTGGGCCCACGGGACCCGAGGTTATAGTTCTTCATTACACTGGAATAAAAACGGGGTAGGATGATGCAGCTGATTCAGCTTTCCTTGAGATGGAGTGCCTGTCTTGGTTCAGCATGTGGTGAGCTATTAATTGGTAAAAAGTGGCCTACAGTGAGATGCTGATACGTCTTTAAAGACATTGATGTCCTTGATACCAGAAAAGAAAAATTACTGTTTTAGTTGAAGTGTGTGGTAAGTTTTGTGCTGTGCCGGTTCTCTTTGGTTACAATCTTTTCTTGGACCACTGCTGAGGGAGAGCCGGCCAGAAGATTCTGCCTCACTCATATAAACCAGGCTGATGCCAGATCTCTTGTCATACCATTATTCATGGGACTTCATGGGCATCATCTTTTGAAATTTTCCCCAATGCAAAACTGAAGGGCAAGCTCCACCACCCCCACTCCTGTGACTGTTGTGCTTCAGTGTGCTTCCAAAGTTGCATAAACCTTGTCTACAGGTACCTGCTCCAGACTCAACGACAACTTGTTTTGCTGAACGCGGTGTTATTTTAAAGCTCTGTGGACTACCCTCCCACACAATGCTTCACTCTCTGCTCCTTAGACCCTGGTTTCTAGGTGTGATTTAGATATGACTGTTGTGTTATTCCCCAGACAAAGCTCACACAGTGAATGTTCTTGCATGCTGAACTGTGCCTGGTGTTGGGGTGGAGGTGATGAAGGAGCCGGATATCTTGATTCTAGAGAGGTACGTGAGAGTCAGCTCAGACTGCTAATGCTTCAGTGACTTAGTGTGGTGTACAGGTGCAAATCAGCATGTTGCATGCCTGTGAGTACAAGTCAGTGTAACTGCATCCTGCTCCTGGAGAAGGGGAGATCTGATACCCGGATGGCACTGAGAAACTTGCATATCTTTTGTTACTTATCTGTGGTAAATGTTTTAATCACGATGCATGGATGCAATGTTCAAGAGAAAAAAACAGCATGATGTGCCAAGATATGAAAGATTTTGTGTAATTTATGAAGCCAACATGATAAAAGATGATCAAACTTCTGATTTTAATTATCTTCTATTAATGTTACAATATTTAAGTGCCAAATACTTCCAGTTACAAAGACAGTACGCAGGAATACTGAATACATCTGTACTTCTGTTGTTTACATTTCTTTTGTAACCATGACTTACATGGAAAAGGGAGTGAAACCAGTTTTTTGATGAAGCATGAATCTGGTTTAAAAGTGGTCATAAAAGTTACAGAACTTTAATTTACAGGACGTTTGTATGAAAACAAACAAAAAAATGAAGTTGGTGTTCAAAGGAAGCACTGAAACTCAGTCTGAATTTCAGTATTTTCTGTCTTCTCCTAGGTCTGGCACAAGGACCATGAATGCAACGTGATGCCTAGACAGAGATGTGTAAGTTTACTTTATCCTCAGTCAGTTTTAAAAAACCCTTGACTGTTCTAGAAAGATTTCTGCTGGGTCAGTAAAGCTGCAGCTGACATTGGAGGTTCCACTTCATTTAGCTTTATCTTTCCATTAGGTGTGTAGGACGCAGGAGGAAGAGGAATTATTTTCCAACTGACTGGAATAGTGCACGAGTTGGCCTCATGACGTCAGCCAGCTGGAGTGCTGCGTTCTCCATGGTTTCACCATCCTTCGTGACCTGCTGTGGTCAGCCTTGCACCTTGCTAGCTTTCTGCTGCTTTGTCAAGCACAAACAGAGGGGCGAGAATTCTGTTCCTGTTGGTTTCCACGATGCAGCCATTTAGCACCATTTCATCCAAAATGATGTGCACTCTGTCCAAATTGAACATGATCTAGAAACGTGTCAAGTTAAGTATAATTTTGAACAACATGAAGATAATTCAGAGAAAATCTTAGGCACCTTAGTGTTTAGCCAAAGTTCATAAAAATGGGTATTTCTTAATTCTAGTTTATTTGGCTGTTTATCTTAATAGAGCTAGAGAAACAGTTCAACTGACACTTTTTTCTTACCACAGAGCTCAGAAGTTTGTAGTAGAGCTGTTGAAGCCCCAGCAGTATCCCACGGTGGATCACCACGTGATAGTAACAACAAGGTAAACTTGAACTTAAGTGTAGGTGGTTAATTTTAGTGTCTGCCTGAGTACCACGTATTGCTTGACTGCAAAACATTACCAAGGGATAACGGCCTTGAATGTGAGGATGCAAATATTCTGCATTTCTTCATAGAAGAGTAATTGTAATCAGTTTTGATTCTCAAATTTTCCTTACCCTAAGTTACTAACACCATTTGACCTGCTTGATACAGTAATAAATCTCATAAAGAACAGCAAAACAAGTGCCTCATATTTTAAATACTTTCTAAAAGATATTTATAGTCTTTAATGTTCACCTACAGTAAAATAAATCCGAAACAGTATGAATTTGTACTATTGTGATATGAAATCTGTCCATGGCCATTTCTGTCTTCCCTTAACTCTCTAACGGGATCTGTCTCAAAACCAGTGATGACAGACCTCACTCTGGTATTAAGTGGCAGACGTTTTTGTGCATACGTTGGTGTTCTGTGTATCCATGAACAACTGCAGGGGTTACTTAATGAAAAAGCGAGATTCCATTTGCCATTTATCACCAGAACCTGAAATGGAAATCGGCGCAGCAAAAAAGCCTGCTGGGCCCATCTGTTGTGCCTGACAAGCGTGCTGTGGAGAGGCGTCAGTAACCCTTTATCTGCCCGGCTCCCCACCTGTTGCTGCTCTTAACGCGGTCTTTGCTGAGCTCTACAGAGCAGCTTTGCTGTAACTTTGCTCCTTCCCGTTCCTGCCTGTGTATCGAGCACTACCGCAGTAGGTGCAGGAGCCAGCAAGGTACTTCACAGTAACTTCTAAACACATCTTTCAGCACTCTTTTCCAACTCCAGTATGAGCCTCGAGTGCCTTCTCTGCCTGCTGTGCTATTTTGATGCTAAGGTTTGAGCTCAGGAAGACAGCCTGGTTTTGCTCTAGTCCTTGTATTTATGTTGGTGGACTTCAGTTCTACTTAGTGGAGTTGCAGGGGCCACGTTTTTGAAAGCATCAGCATTCCTTTCAGCATGATAAAGCTTAAGTCTCATTTATTTGAACGTGGCTCAGCCATTTAAGAGGACTGCTCTGTCTTACGAGTTGTAGTGGATCTAACGACAGCGTCTGTCCTACGGCTCTGCCAAAGGGCAGGGACTGGGGCAGTGCTGTGTGTTTGTGCCAGAGGGCAAGCAATTGCATTGCTGCTCCAGCAAATGCACTCTGCTTGACCAGGAGCACAACTCAGGCACCCAAATAACTTTACTACTAGTTAATGTTATGTGAGGAAGAGAAACTACAGCTGTCAACGGGATCTTGGGTATGTCTATGGTTCATCAGACAGCTTCTAATTTGCTGGCCTAAACTTAATTCTAAGTTGTATTTTAAATACCAGACTTCTTCCTGAGTCTGACCGTAGGCCTAAATTGCTTGTAAAAATCAGACTTGTGCCTTTCAATACTGAGGAGCAAATACTGTCCTCAAAACTTTGACAGTCTCAGTTTCTGTGGTTCAAGATACAAAGGCAGTTGTTTTACTTTGCTTGGCAGTTGATTGAGACAAATTTCTATGCTATACTGTTCAAGTAAATTAGTCTTTACGCAATTATTTTGATGTAAGAAGTTAGGATTTCTTTATTCCAGTAATGTGAGAATTTTTAGGAAGACAGCCGTTCCACTGCTGCTTGGATCACCTCTGCCACTGCTCTACACAGGGCAGGAAGATCTGCTAACAGAATTAGGTAACGTTCCATTCAGGCTTCAACGCATGATGAAGGCAGTTCCTCCTGGCTTTGAGCTTTTACACTCTACCACTGATTCACAGGGCTCCAGTTCCCACAACAGCTCCCGTCTCTCCAAGTCCTTCTCTTCCTTTGAGAGTCCCAAGGATGTAAAACCCTTGAAGCCTGCACCAACCAGGGTCAGTGATGATGGAGCAATTTTTCTGCATCACCTTGTTTAAGCAAGCATTTTGAACACACTTAGCACTGCTCTTTCCTAAGGAGCTGATACCATGTCAGAGGAAAACTGCACCCACTCAGTAAGTATCTTGTAGCTGTTCCACTCAAACCCAGTGTGGTTAAATGAGACAGCAGTTCCCCTGCAGGGCCATTCCAGGTTATTTCAAAACTGGCCTACTCTGTTACGGAAAACAGGGGTGTGACTTCTGTCCATCTGTAATCTGTTGGTCTCACAAGTCTTCACTCCAGAACCAGTAATTTCACCTGCAGTTTGCGTGGGGATACTAATGTAAGTCTGGAAATACTCTTCTATCATCTTGATTTCGGAAAGTCCCAGAGCATTCTTCACCCTCTACCCTCAACCGCACATCCTGGCTTCCTTTTTCAGTTCCCTTTCCCCCTCCCTTCACCATGCTGGTCTTGGCAAGCAGTCAGATTGCACAGGGAGCAGCCTTGGCTTTTTTCCCCTTCCTGTAAGCCTCATGACCGTCCTCTTGTTACATCTTGTCACGCCCGCACTGCTCAGCCCCTGGCGTCTGAGCACCCTGCCCGCTGAGGGACACGGATCTCTCATCCTCAGCGTGGCTCATCCCCCTCACCTGTCACTTGCTTGGCAAGTGACCCCAAATTTCAGAGTTTAGAGCATGAAGTCACAGATCCACACCCAGCTGAAAAGCAGCAAAGCAAACCAGTTTGAGCAACTGGCAGCAGGAAAAGGCTGTGTTCAGTGTGTGCGCTGCCATGTGCTCCACCCAGAGCTCATTCAAGGCCCTGCTTCCAGTAAGAGTCCTGGCTGCCTGCGAAACAGCGTTAAGGGACTCTCACTAGATCTGTGCAGGCATTTTTAAACAAGCATGCAGAGGAAAACATGTATTAATCTCTGCATCTGTAGGTAAAAGTGTAATAAACATTTTCAGAGCACCCAGCTAGGAAATACTCCTAAAAAGCTGTCAGCCTCGGCAAAAGGTGAGCCCTTACTGGCTCTGGTTGGCAGATTTCAGTCACTGCTGTTGTGGCTGCGTACCTAGCAATAGAAATAAATGGCACCTGCTGCAACTGGTAGTCAAAGGTGATGCAGGCTTCTGGTCACTTTAAGAGCTGCCCTTATTAAAGACATTATGGTACTTTCTACTACCACAAAGAGTTTTTATGGAGGTAGATACAATGCAGACTTGTTTCCTTCCCTAAAATATTAACTATCTGCCTATATAAGTGGGGGAGAAGGAAAAGAAGGAAGGAAAGGAAAAAGGCACATTTAGGACTTGAATGTGACAAATAACTTCTTCATCTAGAGACACTTTAAGATCTCTCAGGAGTTTCCAGGCAAGTAATGAAGGGTGTGTACAGGCTTCAGAGATGATAAATGCAGCCAACACCTGGTGATCAGGTAACACACCCAGGAGCACAAACAAAAGCTTCATAGATTACAGCACTGTGCTCATGGGGCAGATGGGTTTGCTACTGAATACACAGCATTACAAACCATTCATTTCCATCCTGATGTTCATCTGCAACTAAAGATTTGTTGGATATGCTGCTTTTTTTTTAACCTGGAGTCAACTCAACTTTATCTTTGCTAACATTTACTTTAAGCAACTTTCAGCCTATGCAATGGCAGGCAGATTTTTGGCACTGAAACCCATTTAATACTTTCTGACCACTTCTTCCTCAAACGACTATGCTGGTATTAAAGCTAATCCTCACAGGTTTCCACTTCATCCATGTATTTTACAGTACAAACTGAAGAGTATCCTGATAAATTGTCAGAATAAATCCATTATTCACTTTCCTTACTACCTAACTGCACTGTACTGTGGATGTGTTTTTCCACAGGGGACTGAAAACCACCATTGATTCACGTGAAGCCTGGCCTGTATCAAAGCTTTTTATCTGTCCTAGGAGGAGCAGCAGCTCGTTTCAATGCAATGTAATGTGTTTTTTTGGATCAGGGCAACATTCTTCAATAGTGCTTGGTGCTAGAGCACCCTGTCTGCCCCCTCCCCTCCCACAAGGGAAGTGTATCTGTTTCTTCCATAAGTTAAAAATGTGTCTGCAAGTAAGCTTTGCTTCACCAGTCCATGCAACAGAAAGGCAACGTTTTATGATTTTATAAACACTCATCCTTACCAGAATATTGTTCCCTGCAAAGCTGCTGTGGTAACACTTGTGCTTTTATCGTCTCTTTGTTATACCAAGAAAGTAGCTCCTACGCCATCCAAGCTGGCATTGTAGAGCTACAGAAAATCCCACTACTTACTTCCTACACAGAAGTGAGGCTCATGTGGTGCTGTTACACACTAGGAAACAACACCCCAGGACAATTTCAGTACTTGTTCATTCAACTGGCCCAATAACACTACCTACAGATATTTCAGAAGCAACCAAACAACTTTAGAAATGTTGTGTCACTCTGTCACAGGTGCCCTTAGGAATGTGGCTGACTCAGAATGAACAAGGACATCATATCATGGCTAAATGCTTTACAGTTCACACACAAAAGCTTCTGTAAAAACCATGGCTGCTCTACAGTTAAGTCATTACTTAAGTGGCTAGTAGCTCATCAGTGTTCATTTCTGCAGGAGGCACTCTAAATTTGAAATAAACTTCCTCTGGATCTGTGCACAGAAATAACAGCGCAGAGACAGGAAGTCACGGCAGTCTCCCACCCGACACTTCACGTACAAAGATTCTGCGAGTCCTGTGTGGTGTTGGCAGCACCTTCAGACGGTACTGCCTCCATCTGGTACTTTGCATCCAAGCAAGTGGTACTGAATATAGGAGTTAGCATAAGACTATGTGGCAAAGGAAATGGTTTGATCTCAGACGGGGGTATTATCTTGCACGCTATGACAGGTATATTGATGTCTTACTGCTTGCAGGGTATTAACATCTAGGACACTTGTAGTCCAGATCTTCTATTGTTCTTCTGGGCCTGCCATTCAAGCTGCTGTCAAAAATAAACACGATCCTGAACAACCCACTTCATCATTACACCCCTGCTGTACACTTAACGCTGAGGGTATCTCACTTCATTTCAACTACTTTAGATATGCTCTCAACTTACAAAATGCTCTTTTTCCTAAGTGGGACAATTAATTTGTACATATGTACAAGTAAAATATTTTATTTTAAATTTTTTCTGAAATGTATAATGTAGAAAAGTGCATTTTTGAATGGAAAAATCAGGTACATCATATATTACACATCTTGAGAGATGCATCAGGCGCGAGCTTTTCCACTATTATTTCCAGTATTATCAAATAAGATAGTAATGTGCACACCTCCTGTTTTCCAAACATCTATGTTCACTCACTCATGCAGGTGAGACCCACGTCGAAGATGGATTTCTACAGGAATCATTCAGACACCGTATTGCACCCATTGCAGACGTTCTTGTTGGCACAATGCAACAACTTCTCTAAGCAACGCAGATGGGTATGCAGAAGTGATGCTTGCTGGATATGCAGCAGCCTTTCTCAGGTATTAAATGGGTTACTGGGGGTAACTGGAAGTGTGTAACTACAGAAAATTCATCTTGGTGTGAAAACGATGACCAGAGGCAGGCAGAATTTGGAATCATCAAACAATCCAAGATAAAAAGAAGCCGATAACGGCAGACTCAAATACACCATATGGAAACAGAGGGAACTATTTCTATGTAAACTGCTGAGCAGGTCAGGTTAGTCTCTAATTCAGCAAAGCTCATAACCAGGTACACATAGTACTTTGCTCTAATAACTGAATGCAAAATAGGTAGTTATACAATCACTCAGCAACCTTAAGAGTCCATTCATGCTGAAATGTCATTATTGCTCTGTTATAAGCAAATTTAGGAGTGTTACATTAATACCACAGCATCTTATGAATTTCAGGATGGAAATACAGATGGTACATACACACATACCTTTGTGTTTAAGGTCAGGAAGTGAGACAAGAGTTCCAGCATGTACCAAGCATTAAAATATTTACAGAAGTTAAATTAATTATATCCTTTTGGGTTTTTTTTCATTAAAGAAGAACAATTATAAGAAAAAAATAGAAAAATTCTCTATGTTCTTCATATGTACTAATTCTTAAATTAAGTAAATAAACTAAATTACAGTATTTGAGGCCAGTGTGGCAACTGTATTTCAGGTGTATAACTGAAACTCCATGTAGCAGTAGATTGGCATTTAACCAACAACAAACACAGGCATAGGGATGGCTGGAGCAGAGAGCAGTGGGATTGGAAGAACTGTGGAAGAAGACTGTTTCTGGTACATTTTCCCTGTTTAATTTTCTTTGAATTCAGTAACTTGCTATTTGTGTTTAATTGTTCAGGACTGTATTTTTGTAATTGTTTGTATATAGGTTTAGTTCAGTATTTAAATTATATTTTAGTTAATACCCTGCAAATCATAGACATGAAAATACAGCTGTGCAAGGAAGGGGTGGGAAAAGAAAAAGGTACTGTGGCAATGCTTGGTTTCCTAAATTTCTTCCTCCCAGGTCTTTCTCTCTTTCCACTGATACAGAAAGTAAAACTCACTCAGACTTTCAGAAAACAAGAGCAAAGCCCAAACCTGATCTTACAATGATGCTGCTGCTATTTGGCTCAAGATACAGCTGTAACATTCAGTTCTTATTATTGCAGTCATTTCAATATCTGTCTTATTGTAAATTTAAAGAAAAAAAGTAAAACCCTGAAGTAATAATTAGTTAAGCCTGAAAGTTCCCCCATTAATATAACTTTTAATGTCTAGGCATTGATGGTACTTAGCTCTCCCTGTCTTACTTTAAATGGTACCAAGCTTACCTTAATGACTGAGGATTTAAACAGGTGACCCTCAGGAACACCAGACATGCTTTCAGGAAGGTGCCAAAACAGTGCTATTTACTGCAAGTGCAAGGTCTGTGAAACCTCTGCTTGACAGTCAGGGCTATGAAGACAACTTGAACTGGAACATACACCAAAAAGAGACAGACAAATGGATTTCTGATACTGGAAAGGATACATCTAATTCACTCTGCAAGGAAAAGAGACAGACAACCATTAGTCAACTTTGATCTCTCATCTCATTGTCATTAAACATTACACATCCCTTTAGAGGAGAAATGAAGTCTTCAAAATAATGGTGCAAAACTCTAGATTTCTGGCCTGGCCTGTACAATTACATGCTTTTCCCTGTAACACTGCTTTGCCTTTGATGTGTTACCTTCCTCTGTAACAAAAGCTCACGTTCTAGAATTTTTACTTTAAAAACCCACTGAGGACACCCACAAGTAACAATGTGAATACACGCAGTGCCATCTGAATGGGTGGATGGAAAACCAGCACCTCGAATCATGGCAACCCCAGCCCTATCTTCTCCCTTCCCTCTTCTGCAAAAACAGGATGTTAATGCTAAGTTTACAATTTATATCAAAACGCAGTTTAAAATGTTGCTGCAGGTCATTTCAACAGCAAAATCTAGACATTGTATATACCCATGGCTGTGGTAGCTGTGGCTGGATATATTAGGAGAGGGAAGGCAGCTCCACAGTTTGGACACTTAGCACTTGTAACTATTCTCCAGCCCCAGCAACACAATTCTTCACATAGTCATCATGTCCTTCGAGTCTTGGCCTGGATTTACCCCAAGTAGTTTTATTTGTTTAACCAAAATGTCTGAGTTAGAAGCCCTTGTGGTCTCTCTGCAGTCAACAGGAGATCTGGGTATCTGCAGCAGCTGACTCAGCACACTTGAGGCATGACTCACTTTCTCGAGATACTCATCGGGCTCCACTGCTGGTAATGGGAGCTTCAGATGACCAAACTTCTAACTTGGGTGCCTCAGTGAAATGTCTACATTTAGAAACTATTAATCACAGTCTCAGCAGTTAAGATCTTGCACAGTTGGGGTGGAGCTTCCCTGGTCTCTGCTGAAAGAGGGAATCTTTATCTGCTAGCAAGGGAATGTAGTTTGCTGATGTGGATTCTGTTCACAGTCTAACCCTGGCTTTAGGCAGAGTTCCTACTGGTAAAATTGCTACTACTTCTGTGGTCTGAAGAGGCTCTAAACTGGACTAGTTCTAGTCTACAGGCCTCCACTGAGTGACTGCCATTCTTCAACTGGAAATCTATTATGCATCACAGAAATAAAAGCCTGATCAGTTTGAGTTTCCTTAGCATTAAAAAGTAGTTGAAAACCTTGGAGTATGTATTCTGAATAGCATGCAGAGTTTTCCCTGGGTAGCCATGTCAAAGTGAAGGGGACTTAGAATTACATCTCACAAGCAACTCCGAGAGCTTTCCCTCTAATTCCCCTGATGTTTGTTCTGATATCTGACTTCAAGCTCTGTAAACTCCACTAGATAAAAATAGAGTATGTGAGAATGTTTGAGGCTCACAAGGCTAAAAATAATAGATGACAAAATGTTCTTCTAGAGCAGGGCAGATGTTCTTCCCTTTCCCAGAGTTCTATCTCAGTTGTCATCGTCGTAATTTGGGATTTTGCTAAAATTCTGCAAATCCTGAACATGAATCCATAATCGTACAGACGTATACTTTCTTGCTCTGTGGTTTCTGGCAGAAACTCCAGTTAGAATTACAGCCCTCTTCTTCAGTGCTCTGCCATTTATTAAGTTATATGCTATTAAAAATAAAGCCATGGAATGGCATGAGATTTCTTTAACCACCCCTGGTTTCAAACCTGAAATGCTATGGAAAATACAAAAACCTCTGGTTTGATGAATTCAGCAAATTTCTAACAACTATTAGTGGTTGGGTTATATATGTGGTCAAGGAATTATATATACTACATTAATGTGTATAAGTACTACATCTATTTTTGCTCTGCCTCTAGTAAAGAAAATAAAACTTGGGAAGTGGTTGGCAACTGTTCGCTCAATTAGATAACCAAGATGTGACTAAATTTTAATGTGCGTTCCTGCGCCGCCAGCGTCAAATGCCATTCCTGGTTATCACTGCTTCGGTTGAGGCCCAGCAATCATAACAATTTTAAGAGAAATTCTGAGCTCAGTACGGTCAGAACGTGCTATACTTAGTACCAGCAGTCCAACGGGCTGGTGCGCCGTGAGTTGAGTTAAGAGCCTCAAACATTCACCAGGCATCCAAGCAGTGAAGGGTGCAGATGACTTTAGCAAGCATGTCCTTGAATTCACAGAGGGAGCTCTGCCGTGGCTGCTGTGGTTCTCGGTTGGGAAACCAGTTACAGGCCCTGCGTACTGCTCTCCTGTATGTGTAATTACCAGTGCAGTCCCCTCAAGCACACGGACTATGGAGGAAACTCTATCCAGTGCTCTTTTCCAAGAGGAACATCCAATGCATTTCAGCACAGATAACTGAGATTATGCCGAAGTATGATTTCAGGCAGATTTGTTTAAAGCAAGATTATTACAAACTATTATTAAATACCACATGTTCTAACCAGGATTATAATGCTGCATTATCAAACTTTGTAAAGACAGGCAAATGAAAAATTCTCCCACCACAAGGAGCAGTATCATTTTAACTGAGGCCACGTCTGACATTGAATCCTTGACAAAATGACTCTCTCCATAATAGCTGTTTTATCAGATACCCGCTGCTGCATGACAACAATATGGGGAGCACAAGTACAAACTGGTTGTTGAGGTTTCATTTGCTCCATCCCTCTGATCTTGTTCAGCAAGAGTGATGTCAGCTTCCCACTTAATGCTTACACCATCTTTATCATGAATGTAGTTCATCTGGGGGATGTAATGCTAAGAACTGCAAAGAAAAACCTCTTTCTTTCTTTAAAATGTATAAAATGCCAGTGGCTAATTTAAGAGTAGATGACCCAAAGAAACCCCTGAGTATAAGCATATAAAAACATGCTTTTCTAACAGAAATATTTCCGGTATTCCTTGTCCGATGATTTATAACCCATGTATACTTTTACTTCTCTGAAAAAACAACCAATACTGCTTTCTTTTTCCTTTCTTTTTCTTGTCCTTTTTTTCAGTGATAGTATTCATACTAGAGTATCCAAAATTCTAAATGAATATGAAAAAAATTCTTTGATTTCTTCCCTGAAATGACATATTCACTGAAGTTCTGAAAGATAAAAATATTTCATAACAGATTCAAAGTCTCACTCACCACTCTGCTGAAGTATTTGTCCAAAACTTCCACAAAATTATGAATTAGTTCATATACTGCCATCTCATTCTGAAATTAAATTAAAACCAAGTTAATTTAACAAACTGTTTAATGAAAAGCTAGAAAATGTAACAATGTTCTTTGTGCTATGTCAGTTTGTGATGTATGAAAAGCAACTAGGACACATAAGACCTACACTGAAGTGCCCAAGCTCAGGCACTACAGACTTTTGTATGGTGCAGTAACGCCAAAAGGATTTGCCCAAAATTGCGCACCATTATAAACCTGACTTGAAGACACTGTGGTAGTCAGCAGCCACCTTCCACACCACCCAATCAATGTCTCCACTATTAAGCTTTGAATCACCTTCTGAGAACTGGGAGTCGATGCAACACTAAAGCCTTGCAGGCTCAGCCTGGTGAAATGACAATTCTTGTCAGTTTTCAGTCAGACAGATACCTTTTTTAAAAGGCAATAAACTGGCATCTTTCTAGCTGACAGCATGGGAACTTTTTCTTTGGCCAGGGAGGTTTGAAACAGCGAGCAGTTGGGAAGTCGCCACAGATGAGACAGCTGATCTGGCTGTAATGCTAACGTTCATTGAGAAACACCCCCTACATCAATTTGTATAATCAAACATTAATTTAGAAAGCAGAATCAGTATAAGGCTCATGAAGACTGCCTCATGGGAACAGTTCAGTCTACTTCTGTTCAGTCTACTTCTAGTCTACTAGTGAAACACACATTTTTCTTTTAGACCTTTTTTTGTTTCACAGAAATAAAATTGTCATTTTGTAATGACTCCTTGAAATTCTGTAACTGCTATTGCAAAGTCCATGCTGGAAAAAGACTGGAGTTCTTGCCCATGACCACTACAAGCTCTCATTTCAAGAGTATATGTAATTTCTTACCTCTGTCTCATTGATTCCAACGACTATGAAAAGGGCTGCATACTGTCGGTACACCAGCTTAAAGTCCTTATACTCAATGAAAGAGCACTGCGCAGAAGAACAAACAAATCAAACCCAGCAGCTGCCACTTCAGCATATGACAGTATTAAACACAGGATGCTCAAAAAGCCCAAGCTTTCATGTTCATCAGGGCCTGAGAGAGCAGTGGATTTCCCAAGAAACACCAAACAATTCTGACTTGAAAGACATTTAGTAGGACATTACACACAACTTTTCATCTACTGGCAGAAAACTTGCTACCACTTCACAGAACTGAAGTTAATTGGTTCAGTCAATACGTCCCCTAAAATGTTCAACTGGAAGCACCTCCAAAAGACACAACCTCAAGTTCATTTTCATATTTAAAAAATGATTGGTATTTTTATATAAAAATTAAGAGTATTAGACTTCCAGACCCAGGGGGGGAATTCGTGTGTCTTTCACTGTGAGCCAGGAGCCAGAAGATGGTGCTGTTATACACTGCTTTACAAGGTGCCTCACACCTTTTTTAAATCTCATTTTGCTCAGTCCTTGAAATGGCAGCACACTCTCACTTCTGGGGAAGTTTCTGTCTGGAGATGCTCTTCCAAGCCGCATGGAGGAGGTTCATTTCTTTAGTCACTGTCAATTTGGTGAACTAAGGTACTTCAAAGAAACTGCTATTTTTTCTGAGGTTTTCTAAAATGAAATGTGTGAGGATCACTGTTCAAGGACACGTGTAATTCTTGAAAAACAAAGCAGGTGACTTCAGAACACAAACCAAAAATCCCCATTCATGGCCCAAGTCACAGATTTCTCCTCCAGTGCAAGCCAATATGCTCAAAAGTTTTGCTAAAGTTTGGTAGTTTTCTTAAAGAACCACAGGCTCAATTAAGTGAGCCATAAAAAGCCCAACTTCCAACTAAGGAAATTCACAACTTCTGAGTTTTCTGACTTTCTTGCAGAAAGTGTGAACACTTTTTAAAATAAAAATGCCTGATACAGAGTCATAAAAAAAAATCCGTGTTTCCAAAATCTCCAGTGTTTAGACAGTGATTTCATGATTTGCAATCCTTTCTCATAAAGTTTTTTGTTTAAACTTGGACCTGTCAGTACGACCCCTACTACCTTCTGGCCAAGCAGGAGTAATATCTCTGTATCAGTCTATACCAGACAAGCAATTAATAGGATAAAACAAATTCTTCCTGGACTTCTGAGCTTCTGCAAACAAACAGGAGGAATCTTCACGACAGTCATACACAAACCTCCAAAATTTCTGTAAGCCTCAGAGAAACTTATTTACCCAAGGCAGAATACCAGTTCATCTGACTGAACACAATCTAGAAACACAGCATTTTTCCTCATGGGTGGGTACAAATGAAATAATGATGTGCAATGGAAACTGGTGTGAATTATCGACATGAAAAATGTGAGATGTTGATAAAATAAAATGGCTGGAGGAAACCCAGCAAACCTACCTGATCCTTTGAACGAGAGAGACAGTTTTTGATGACTTCAGCTTCCAGCATTGTCCGTTTATTAATTTCAACATGCTCATAATACCTGGAGAGCCTTGTTTGGCCTTGCTTGTTTACCATAAGAAAAAATTTTATCATTTCTCTTTTGTTGTTCTCGGTGCTAGGTTTGAATATGGGGTGCAGGAATGAATAAGAGTATCTCTGTGAGGAGACAGAGAAAGAAAGACATACATAGGGGTTACAAAGGCATTCCTAAAAAGCTAGCCAGCTCAGATCTGCATATATTTAGGACCGAATTTATTGCAAAAAGATTAAAAATGGGGTTCATAAATAGGGTATCATCTTTTGCATGCATCCCATGAGTAAACGCATTTTTTTCCCCACACAAATAATCACAAACCATACAATAAGTAACAGCTTTCTCATTAACAGGCAAATAAATTTCTTTGTAGGATTCTGGTAAATGGAGAAGTAAACGATTTCTTCTTGAAAAGCTCTAAGTCTACTCACCATTTTCTTCCCACACACTAACTGGTTTGAGAACATTGTCAGAAATTTGCCCAATACCGAAGCATAAGATTGACACAGTTCATAAGAGCAAAACTGGCTTGTTAGTTTTTTTGGGTTTGTTTTGCTGGGGGGGGTTTTGTGACTTGAATTTAACAATTTCATTCACACCGTCCTGAACGAGAGCCTCCTAAATCTCTGGGTATCAGTAGTATCAGCATGTATCTTGAGCTGGAGCAGGAGCCACTGAAAGCTATTTTCTCCCACCTAATTTCCCTCACTGACATAAAAGGTAGATTCTGCACTTACTGAAAGCTAAGTGTGGGTCTTTGGTAACTAAGGAGAAATCTGTTCATGTTAATTACTCAAAACAGCTTAATCTCAATCTAAATAAACGTTGATCCACACACCACCATTGAAATACAGTTGTGAAACAGAAATATGCCCCATACAATATACAATGAACAAGGCTATAAAAAGAGCACAACATATCTCAGAATTCGGTTGCTAAACAACTGAAACCTTCCATGTTCTGAAAAGAATGCAAAAAACGGTAAGCTGCAGATGTAATTTTTTGAAATTGAAGTTCTGGGTTATTTTCTTCAGTGCCAGAAAAGAGCCACTGTAATGTTTTCCATCTGACTCTATTTGGATCGCAGATTTATTGGCCCAAAAGCTCTTGAGGTTTATACACTGGAAATACAGCAACTACTGCAAAAGCTGTTTCTTCTTTATTCCAGTCCTGAAGAGTTACTCTTTGCCTGCTGCTTTACCAAGGTATAACACAAATATTCTCCCCTAAGGTCTCACAGCTCCTGTGAGAAAGTGCAAGCTGAAAACAACCCCAACCCATACTGGGAATTCAAAGAACAATACAGTGTAGCTCTTTGTGTAAAAACCATAGATCTTAATGCAAAAGGGGATAAATACAAAACCCCAAACATCTCTGAGGCAGCAACCTCACAGACATTTAAACATATGCTGATCTGTTATAGCAAGGCAAGCTGCACAGGTGCTGCCTCATGTTATGAACAACTTGAATAAACTGGCTATGTATCATTCACGGGTATATAGCCCATCTATCTTTCATGACAGTGATTTTAAAAAATCCCAGTATATTGTGCTGGCATTAGTTATTGGTTACTTCTGATTCATATTGACTACCTAATTATTTTCTGAAAGAAAAGCCACTTCTAATACAGTGGAGGAACACAGGAGGTTCCACTTAAATTTGAGAAGAAACTTCTTCTCAGTGAGGGTGACAGAGCACTGGACCAGGCTGCCCAGAGAGGTTGTGGAGTCTCCTTCTCTGCAGACATTCAAAACCCGCCTGGACGCCTTCCTGTGTAACCTCATCTGGGTGTTCCTGCTCCGGCAGGGGGATTGGACTGGATGAGCTTCTGAGGTCCCTTCCAATCCCTGACATTCTGTGATTCTGTGTTCTGTGATTCTATTATCATCACTTGGATCTCAAGAAAGTGATCTCATTTTCCTCAGTGCACTGTGGTCTACTCCATACACAAAGGAATCTACATTTCTATACTAAATGTATCTTCACTAATTAGACCTGATACTGAGAGTTCATTTCTTCACTAAGGGAAGATTGATAATTTATGTATAGTGTTATCTACAGCCTCAGAGACACTGCCAGTAAGAAAATTGAAACCATATGAAATACTAAAATCATAGATGTAAGATCTAAAGAACTGAAAAAAACCACCCTGATTTTTGCCAAATATGTATTATTAGTTGTATAAACTAGTATAAATATTTAAAAATGTAGTAGAGGTACTTCTTGTCCTTGAGAAAGTACAATATTATTTTAAAAGTTTTAAATTTAGATGGGAGAGAGGAAGGAAATCACACACCAAATTCACAAAAATCAGTCAACAATAAAAGGAAAATTCCTACAACACACAAAGAAGTTCCCACAGAGCTATTTCCCAGGAGCAGTTATGTTGCTTTGAAGAAACCTTCACAAAAAGATACGATTTTCTGACTGGATACTTTTCTAACAGACCTGCTGCCCTTGGCCAAAAATATAGCCTTAATTGTGAATTAATATGAGAGGCAAAGAGTGAAATCCTCTTCCTGCCTTGACTATCCCCTGCACACAACTCTTCAAAACAGATGAGAACACATTCAAAAGGGGCATAGGATGAGTAGGACTGCATTTTCTCCCTTAAGTCTTCACAAGCCCTTCAGATGAGAGAAAATACCAAAGGATACATCAACTGGCAGGGAGGTCTCTTCCTTTGCATTATCCTACATCCGCAAGAAAGCTTTTACCCATTATTCTGTAAATTCCTCGTTGATATGCTCTTGTTCATGGGACACCTCCAGGGAACAGGAGTCCAGGGTCAACCCTCAGGACAAGACAGTCCGTCTGCAATCGTGACAGTCTCAGTGCTTTCTCACCTCCTCTGGACAGGGTGAAGTCTCCTCACGCCCAGGACAGCAGTGCACCTCTGGTGACTGACTCCGACAGAAGAGGCACAGATGCTGGTCAGTGCTGCTGCTGCTGTGGCTTCTCCACTGCACCCCGGGCTTCTGAATGAGCACAACTCAGTTTCTGAGAAAGAACAAACCAGATAATTAAAACAAAAAGGGGCCCAGATGGAAATGTATGACAGGATCTTGACTGCTGGGTGTCAGGTCAGGCTGGCATCCCATGGCTGTACAGGAGAGCACCATGGATACAACCTTTCTGTGTTTCATGGGTGGCTCTTTTTTTTCACCTTTCTATTTTGTATTGCTGCTTGAAGTTACAGTTGCAATAAGAAGAGGTGTCTTAATATTCTGAGGCATAAGGAAAGGTAAAGCAGTGAGATGACTTAGTCCTTTTTTGACACAAATCTTCCAAGAAATAAGGATAAGAATGAACGACTCCTTCCAGCTCAGAATGAGGGACCTGAGCACAGGCCAACCTCACGAGCAAGGGAAACCTGAAGCTTTAAAGCTATTTAGAAAAGGGTCTGAAAGAGGAAATGCTGGCTGTTGTTTTAATGAAAAAAATAGCAAGCTCAGGCACAGGAGACCAAAAGCTATGCACAGTGTTCCTACCAACTGCAAAACATGCCTGTCCAAGCTAAACAGATCATGACAGTGACATGGCTTTTCTTTTTTCTTCTTAGTTTTATACTTCATCTTTGTGTTTAGTACTGCTGAAGCATGAATTAGTTGTCCTCTGTCTTTAACAAGTTGTTTCCAAGCTATTTTAATAATTCAGTCATGAATGGTACCGAGGAGCGTAAACCCTGCTCTCAGAAATCAGCAAGCTGCCCAAATCCATCCTAGAAGAGTGAAAACCTGAAGTTTAACACGTCTACGGATATTCAAGTGGGACCCGAGAAAGGGAGGACAGCGAAACTACCCCAGGAGCACTGACAGAGCTGTTCTACATTCAGTTACTGTCAAGCAATATATAACAGAAAAAACATAAGAGAAATTGATACCTATGGATCCTATTGCAGGATTGCCCCCTAATCCTAAATATTCCTTTATTAACCTAATCTTTCTACACGGTTAATCCCTTTCTGGTGTTATGACCATTGTATCTGCGTGTATTCTTTCATATGAATGGCCTGAATTGTTTCACATATGACAGTACCTTAGACCAGATTTTTTTATTAATCCTCACAAATGCTCTTATCCAAAATAGATATTAAAAAAATGAATCACATTGTAACGGAGGCAGAACCAGAGCAGTACTCAAACATGCTATCTGTAATTTATGAGGCAATCACCTTTCACAGTATTAGAACAGCTGATTAACATCTGCAGGAAAGAGGTCCAAAAGTATCACAAGTCATTTCTATATTTTCTCTCCAGCCCCAAAGATAGCTTCCAAAATTTTGCCCAGAAATTTTCCTCACATAAATGGCAGCACAAGGACACAGGTTTGTACAGAAACAGTGGAATAAATTAACATGTACAAATAATGGGTTTTTTTTAAATTTACCAGAAGCATACACGCGTAGCTGTGGAATCGGACTTTGAGAATAACACCAGTGTTAAAAGTAAAAGGTTTTTTATTTCCTTTAAAAAAAATCACTTGTAGAAATAAAAACATTTGCTTGCACAATTTAGGTAAAAAGGGTAATTACTGAGTTTTGTTTGTAAGAAATGAAGTTTATTTCTTCTCCTTTCATCTTGGCTGTCAGACACAGACATTTTAAAATTAGTTTTGCATACACAAGAGGTAAAGAAACCTGTGAGGCACAATAAACAAACAGAAAGCATATCTGTGCATCCTGATGGGTGGAGAACCTCCCAGTATTTGATACTTTCATACCTTTTATGATCAATAATTGGTACTCTACTTGAGAAGACAGCTCCATCTCTTCTGGTACAACTCTTACGTGCTTTTCTGTGCATTCTCACACACGTGCCTGCGTGTAGCTGTGCACATACACACAAATCACGATGCGTTTATGCATACAGAATCAAATGCTTCAAGGGAATTGGTGGCAAGATGCAAGCCTTTCATATCTCTGCCATTATTTTGCTCATTTTAGTAATGAAAAGACATCGCTATCTGAAGGCTGTTTGTCAGAAATGAATAGGCTGTCTCATTCCAGGTCACTGGACAGCTATCTGCACCACAAAGGAGCGGAAGGCTGGAAGGGGCTATCCAGATCCTGATGGACTGTCAAGTCTGGCTCTGCCCATCACAGTCAACCATGCATTAGAAATGTTCTCCAGAACAGCCCAGAGTATGTGCTTCGTGCACACCCGATCTACAAACCACCTACAAAGCTCTCTGACAGAATGCAGACTCTCTAGAAAGAAAAACCTCAGGAGGCATCACCTGGGAAAGATGTAAAGCGTCTTGAAATGGCAAACTTTCCTTCTAAAGAAAATACCTTCCGGAGTGACTAAGTAGCACTCTCCTTTATTTCCTTTACAAAATATTTCTTCTGTAAGGGTAATTTGGCATGCCCACAATTGATACACAGTTTAACTACTGTGATTTAAATACGTGCTGTTACACTGTGTTAGATCTCAGCCTCGTTAAAGTATCTCTCACAGATAAATATCTATGAGAGAAAACTGGTATTGGGATTGACTTGTGTGACTCACGCTGGTAGACTGATGGAGGATGTAGTCACTGATGACTTACAATACCATGGCTTTAACTCCTTCTAAACCAGCTGATACACAGAAGACCAAGGCTCACAAAGAGATGCTTCTTGGTTTTACTGCCCCCGAGCAGCCTCATCCCCCACTGCCTGTACAGGTAACTCCAGCCTTGTTTTTCAAGACAAACCGAAACCTGCCTGGTTTGCTTAAAAATGTTGAAACAGAAACCACGATGGTTCAGGAACTGCTTCCAGGCCACGCCAGCTCCGTAGGCTGCATAACCGCATGAGACGCGTCAAAGGAAGCTGTCCTGGTTTGTGAATCACACCCCTAAATGCTGTCTTTTCAGATCCTGGCTGAGACCTCTCAGAGAGGCAAAGCCTGCAATACCTGTTCTGTGGATAAAAAGGTGTTAAGTCTCCAGCGTGGCCAACCCAGCAGTTTCTGTACGGAGTAATACAAAACATATTTTAAACAGTTTTAGTTACCCCTCCAGTGCTAAGTGCAAGCATTCAACGTTAATTCATTTTGTCAAAGATCTCACCAATATTTATACACTCTGACACATAAATTATCAAGAAACACAACCTCAGTTTGAGACTTCTTGCAGTTCAGTTATCATTCAAATTAGATTTGTCTCTTAAGCTAAATGCACTCCAGTCGATGTCCACAGATCTAGAGGCATTTTAGTTATTGCTCTATAACAAAGTTTTGCAACAGTCTAGCAAACAAGAAATGTGCAACTGCATTCGGACAGATTTGCTTCACCAAGAATGAAAAATGATTGTTAGATAGAATTATAAGCCAGTAATTTACTGTACTGTATGACTCTAAACAAGTTGCACATACGTGTGTACTAAATATAGAACAAAATCAGTTAAACCAGAGTTAAAGCATTAACGAAAAGAAAAACAATGACTAAATGGTAGGCGCACAAGCAGGTGACGGCACAGGAACAAATATTTTTGAGGTGTGTATTAGGCTATTGAGCTTCCCGGCTATGAAGTTATTGTACAGAAGTACGTAGCAAATGAAGACTGCTCACATTATTGATACCCTTGCTCTTCCTGTTTTTGTTCGGATCATGGATAAGGCTTTAATAAAAATCACATGCAGTGTCATTAATATTTATCCATAATAGTAATTATTCTTATATTCTAGATACTATACACACTGTAATTCATGCAAAGATGAAACAACTATGTCCATGTGGCTTTAAAATAAAATACTGTGTTCAACTTCAGGATCAGGATTTTTTAAAAAGCAACCTTATTAATCTAGGGAAGTCAGGGAGGAAGGAAGAGCAAAAAAGTTTTCCTTTGCTGTTGAGTTGTCAAAATGCTGGCTGAATATAGTAACGGAATTAAATTGCAGTAACTCCCATGTACTCAGGAATGAGGAATGTCCCGTAAGATTGGAGCTAAACAAAAGGCCAAAGTGGTTATGAGGTAAGTCTTCATTTTTAGTAATGATTTGATACTGTCAGCAGACAATGAAAAAAAATCAGCTGAGGTGGAAAGGGGTTGGATTTAGACTGGCTAAACAGCGTGGAATCAGGAAGCCTGTAGGATGAAATTTTAGTAGGAAGTGATTTAATGGAGAAAAAAGGAAGGACTGGATAAACCAACTGGAATACCAATACACTCCCGAGGACAGATGGGTAGACAAAGGAAGCACCAGTACTAAGACAAGCAGTATTTATTTTTTCAGTAATTAACAGAATTCCAGCTCTGCCAACAACAAGCCCTGTTTAGGAAGCTATCAATTTTCTTACTGAATGAGTACAGCACGTAAATATTTTGGAGAGAGGCAAGACCAAATGCCTTCCTTACAGTGGGTGACCTACAGATCATTTCACATAGGATGTGATGATAATTTGTAAGTCTTGCATTTCAGAGCAATAGTTTTCATATGATTTCACCTTATTCAAACTACAGCATCAAACACAGGATTGCTATCATAGATAAAACTGAAACGGACAAAATAAACCAGTAATTTCCTGCAAAACTTTCCTCCTCTGGTAGACTTTTGAACAGCAAACATTGGGCACAGTCCCATCTCACCAAGGAGGGAGCAGACTACATGCAGCCCTTACCCTTGAGATACCATGAAGATGACCGCTCATTTAAAAAAACTATTAGTCAACTTCCAGAAACATACCATAAATTTAAGAAACCTATTCTAAAAATACCCTCAATTTGCGGGGCAAATTGAGCGCACCACTGAACGGCGCTGAGAGTTCGACACTTCAGCCGGGTTAGGAAGCAGGGCCCGGCCCATCCGCATTCCCGCGGCCTCTTCCGAAGGCATTCGCGAGGCCCGGAGCTGCGGCCGCAAAGGCGAAACCAACCCCCACTGCCTCGGTGTAACGCCACCGCTTCCGCTCTTTTACTTCAGAGCGGACGGAAACCACCCGGCCG
>NW_010168810.1:0-1344 GCF_000695765.1 Mesitornis unicolor
CTTCCGTGCCCGTTTGAGTTACGGCGCAGTGAGCCCCCGCACTCCGAGCTTGTGTTTCTGCCTCTCCTTCAGGACGCTGCGAGTTAACGTGGTGTGGGTGCACAAAAAAGGCTTGGAAATACAATTTTTCTAGTGCTTGCAGCTACTGCCCGGGGGTTTTACCAGTAAATCTTCGAAGAGGAGCCCACGATTCTTGCTCCTTCCTTCGCCTTCCTTAAGTTCTTTGTGTGGGATCAGGAGTTTCTTCCGTTGGCTTTGTCCCCTCTTTCCCAAGGCTTTGGTGTGTGACAGCCAGCGCAGGGGCCAGGGCGAGCAGAGCTGGTTTCTGTCCCTGTGCAAATACCTTTGCTTGCACAAGGGGCGGGAGAGGAAATAAAAGGGAGTTTTAGTCACTGGGTGAGCGATAGAAGCTTTAACACGACCAGAAACTTCACGTTTGGAGGGGAGTTGGGGATGTGTTTTAGGCTGTTGGAGCTTGTTTTCATCCAAAAAGCGTACAGAGGGTACTTTGAGAAGGGACAGCATCCACTTCTTGATGTCCCATAGCGTCCGTGTGTCTGAGCAGCCGCCGGTCCCGTTTGGGTGCTGCAGAAAGCGGCGCTTCCAGCCGGGCAGGGAGCAGGGAGCAGGGAACAGGGAGCAGGGAGGGGGCCGGGGCAGCCGCCAGAGGTGCCACGTGGGCAGGGGAACGCGCTCCCCGAGTCGCTGGCGTGCAGAAACGGCTGCTTCCCCATCGGGATCCCTTCATTCCTCCCACCACAAATCCTGTTTGGACACATCCCTTATCAAACGAATCCCATTTGGAGCCCGAGAGTAGTTGGACCTGTTGGGAAAGGTTTTAGGTAAAGGCAAAGGCAGCGTTGTGGCCTCAGCCTGTGCTCCAGCCCCACGGCTGCCCCATCGGGATCCCTTCATTCCTCCCACCACAAATCCTGTTTGGACACATCCCTTATCATGCGGGGTATCCAGTGGCTCTCGGCCGCCTCTCTCCTTCCCTGCGTGAGGCAGCGGTGACAAATCCTGCGATGTGGGGTGGAATCGTGTCCCTGCTCAAGGCTCTCGTGTCCTGTAAGTGTGTTTAACCTGCTGGAAACCGGAGCACTGTGTGCTGCGTGTGCTGCTCCCTTCTCTGCCTGCCCCTGTGCTCTGCAGAGCAGCGGTGTTGGTTGGATCCTGGTGAACACCGAGAGCTGGCAGCTTTGTGCTTGGGAAAGAAGTCGTTATGCTCATTAATTCTGGGATAATTAGGCACTTTCTGGTGACTCGTGGCAAGGCTCAGGCTTCTCCCTAGGACAGCTGCATCCCGGAGCCGCTGGGAACTGGTAGGGACACAAAGTCCTGCTC
>NW_010168810.1:1422-4370 GCF_000695765.1 Mesitornis unicolor
GGGCTGTGATGTGTTGGGGTCCGCAGGGGCCGAGGGATCCGCTCCAGCAGCGGTGGTGGCTCCGGTGTCTGGAGGAGCAGCGGGGTTGGTAGGGAAGCATTGGGGGTGCCCTGCGAGCCTGTGGAGTTTGGGCCGGTCACCCGGTGTGTCACCCGCTGGGGTTGTCCCTGGTCCGTCCTGGCAGGCCGTGTGCCGACTGTCCCCTGTCACCTCCCTTGCTGTGCGTGTGACATCGCTGTGACCACATTTCCCCCCCCTAATCTGAGTTGCTGCCCCCTCTCCATGCGCTGGCGTCACCCGTCAGCCTCCCAATTTGTGCTTTTCTTCCAGACTTTGATTCCAGGAAGAGAAGAAAAGTGGCGGAGATTCACCAGGCCCTGAACAGCGACCCCATCGACGTGGCCGCGCTCCGGCGGATGGCGATCAGCGAGGGGGGGCTCTTGACGGACGAGATCCGCTGCAAAGTGTGGCCGAAGCTGCTCAGCGTTAACACGGACGACCTGCCCCCCCTCCCAGGTACTTTGAACCGCGATCTCCCTGCACACGAGAGGAAGGGTGGCAGGGGCTGGAATGGAAAACGCTTTCACATGATCGCTTTGATAGCTCAGTGTGCCAGCAGATTCTTCTCTAACTATCTGAGCTACCTGTGGTGGCCTTTTTTTTGGAATTATTTCTGTTTAATAAACTATTCTTTGTGGTCTCCGCGGCGTAAAATGCCTCGCTGCGGAGTACGCTTTGAATTGCACGGCAAAACTGCGGAGCAGAGGTGTTTCCAGGCACTCTGGTAGTCAGTTCAAGCGTTCTAACATACGTCGTGTAAAGAAATCACTCTCATTTCCTCACACTGAAGTGCTGTTGGTGTCAGGTTGTATGGCCGTGCAGTTGAGGGGTCAGGGCTGGTGTGTGACGTACGAAAAAGGGGGCGGATGATGGGGCGGTGGGTGCAGCCCCGTCCTCCTGCCCTCTGCGGGGTTTCTCTTGCTGGTACCTTCGCACCGCTCGCTGTTAACGCTGTTCCTCTCTTCTCCGCAGGAAAGGAGCTGCGAGAGGACAACAAAGATTACCAGCAAGTGTTACTGGACGTGCGGCGCTCCCTGCGCCGCTTCCCACCAGGTGAGGGGGGATTCGCGCGGGTCTGGGGGGCTCCTCCTGGTCCAGCTTTCGCAGGGGGCTGCAGTGGGTGATGCTCCATCGCTCCCAGAGCCTGACTTCCACAGAACCTTTTCCTTGGGAGCTCCCAGCAGCTTCTTCCCACAGCGGAGCCGTTCTGCAGCGTCATTTTCCCTCAGCTGCCCGTGCTGTAGCTGGTTTTGGTCCTGATTTCATTGGGATAGAGTCAGTTTATCAGTTTTTTATTTGGGAGAGCTGCATTTCTAAGCAGGCTACAGTACTCAGTTTGGTGGAAAATGAAGTTATAAGACACTTTGGTTTAGTTTTCAGCCAGTGCTGCTCTGTGGTGATCGAGGTCTTTAGCAGCTTTGAGTTACCAGGTGCAGGAGCTGCGGGAAGCTGACCCAAGGTGGCCAACAGAATTATTCCGTATCATAAACCCCTGTGAATTGGGGAGTCTGGGACAGCCCTCTCACTTTCCTTGATGGTCGTCATCACCAGAGGGTCTCGCTTGTCGTTCTGCTCCCAGGGCTACGTCCCTGCCTGTTGTGTTTGTCACATTTCCACCAGAGCCGTTGTGGTTGCAGTATTTATTATCTTATCTAACGTCAGTGCTGGGAGCGCACAGCCAGGAACTGCTCTGTGAGCTGGCCGTAACTTTGTGTTTTATTAGCACTGTTCTTCTTCTTCCTTCCTTCCCCTTCCTTCCTTCCCCTTCCTTCCTTCCCCATCCTTCCTTCCCCTTCCTTCCTTCCCCTTCCTTCCTTCCCCTTCCTTCCTCCCTCTCCCTTCCTCCCTCTCCCTTCCTCCCTCTCCCTTCCTCCCTCTCCCTTCCTCCCTCTCCCTTCCTCCTCTTTCTTCCTCCTCTTTCTTCCTCCTCTTTCTTCCTCCTCTTCCTCTTAATCCTATTCTTATTATTATTATTGCTCCATTTATTTCAATCATTAAACCATTCCTGTCCAGCTCTTTGGTCTAGCACAGGGCCATGGCAGGCAGGTTTGTTCAGAACAATTTCTGGTGTAAATCGGTCTCAAAATCAGGTTCGTGCACCAAATTTAAGGGACCTGAACCTTGAGGAGCACAATGTTTTTGCAGTCACGTTGTGCTATTAATAAACATCTAAGCCAGCAGCTCTGTAACTGCAGGGCAGTCGTTATTTCTGGCCAGAATCTGCTTTCCCTTCTGCTGCTTTTCCGTGGTGTAAATGCTTGATTCGCTCCCATTCTCTCTCGAGCGCGGGCGCCGTGCGCACGCCCGGTTCCTGAAGGGATTTTTTTTTCTTGCCCTTGAATGGCAGCCTCCTGCCTATTTTTAGCCGCGTTAGGGAAGCAGGGGAAAAGGAGAACTTTGTCATTGCAGGATCTCCGCTGGGACTCTCTGCCTGCCCTTTGGGCGTTGTATCTGCTGCCGAGGGCTGCCAGGAACTGGCTGCAGCTGTGCGGCAACAACAGTGTTTTTCCTGTCACATCCTGGCCCTGAACACATGGTATTAGCAAGGGACCGATACCGAGCTGCGGCCGTGGAGGCCTCGCGAGCTGATGCGCTTGGCACAGTTTCTGTGAAAATGGGTCCTGTTTAATATCTTTTTTTTAACTGGAACCCCAGGGAAATCAAAAATGATTAAAATGTCCTGGATGCTCAGCGCAGTTTGCTCGTCGCAGCGCTGTACAGACATGAGTAAACCCCGCTCCCGTCCTCCACGGTGACTTCCTCGCAGGCAGGGGCACTGCAGCTCCGAAGATTAAACACCCAACAACTGCTTGGCATCTGCTGGGCCATCGGGGGTTTATGGGGCAGGATTAGGGGTTGGCTCTGCAGAGGGACCTGGCCAGGCTGAA
>NW_010168811.1:0-513 GCF_000695765.1 Mesitornis unicolor
GGCTGAGCTGGCTAGAATCAATACCCCAAACCGGGGTACTGGACCTCATTTGGCAGTCATCAGGGAGGACGGTTTAGAGACCTTCACTTCCTCCAGTAGATGTTGTGAAACATCTAGAAAAGCAAGCTAGGTTCACAGATGCTATGGCCATCACTTACACAGGTGCTTCATTATAAGCTACCTTACAGTGTCTTTAGATTAAGTTTCAATTCTCCAAATCACAAATTTTAAGAACCTGTGAGTTTAATCAGTAAATCAGGTTCTATTTTCAAGCAATACTGGGATCAGCACTTGGAAAGTAAAATTACTTTTTTTCCAAAGGCTTATTTCTTTCATTTACAACACTGCCATGGCTGTTCTGCTCCCATAGGCATTAGCAAAGCACGTCCAGTACATACTCACATCAACAAGATATAATCCTCCAATTTTTAATAGCAAGTATTTACTGAAAACTATGGAGACAATCCTTGGAGAAGGAGTCGGAAATCAGGTCTCCCTGACTGTCTCCTTCCA
>NW_010168812.1:0-3124 GCF_000695765.1 Mesitornis unicolor
GCTTGCGGAAGCAAGGTTTACAGCCCTTGGATTTTGGAGAGCGGGCTGATACAGGGCTTCTCCCAGGTGTAAAAACATCGATGTGTCTGTTATTAAATATGTGTGCGTGTGAAGCCGCCCGTACGCTCAACCCGCTGCTCCGGTTCCTGCCTGTCCTGGAGTCGGTCAGGTGGGAAGCTCGGGAAGGTGTGGGCAGTGGCGTTGGTGTACGGTGTGATGTGAGGCGATGGCTGCTGTCGCTCTCTGCCACTCGAGGTGCACGCTGAAAGTGCCGCTTCTCAGGCTCTGCCTGCGTTTCTGAATAAAATGTCAACTATCCCGCAGGACGGCACATTTCCTATTTTCAGTCCTAGTGGAATATTTGAGGCCAGCACAAATAACCACTAAAAATAGCAAGGGGTGAAGCAGCCATTGGCTTCGTTGACTTTTCCAGAGACTAAACTGCAGTTGGTTTTCCAGTGGTCACTGGCCCATCTGACTGCTCCGAGCAGTATGGTGGTTGGCGACAACGTACGCTGTCGCTTGGCAAAAGCGCGTTGCTTGTTCGCGCAAATTAAAGTGTAAAGAACAAAGTTCCGGAAGAAATTAAGAATATAACTTGTTTACATAGACATCTGCAGAGCAGAGTTCAAACACGACCATCTGGAGTTGTATTGCTGCCACTTCTGATTATCACAAATAACGATCTGGGAGAGCAGCTGCCAGCTTTGCTCTGTCACAGGTCAGCTCTGAGCAGCGGCCGCTCGGCCCTTCCGAGAGAGCCTGCAGTCAGTCCCGTGTCCACTGAGAACGGACCGGCTCTGGGCTCTTGTCTTTCAAGTGGAAATTTCCATATCCTGCCTCTCGGATGCTTTCTGAAACTTGAATGAGGGGGAACAATGCTGGCAGCTTCCATCAGAAACTTGCCTGTAAGGCCGAAAATAACGTCACGATACGCTGAGCATCTCAGTAGGAAGTTTGCAATTGTCTTTTGAGCAGAGCGTCGCAAACACTTGTAGCTACTGCTTTCATTTGCTTCATGCAGAGGCTCTCACTGAGCAGTTTTGCGGCAGGCTTAGACTTTCAGGGTTAAAATAGAGACTTGTGCAGCTGACCAACGCCGTGCTGGGAGCATGAACCAAACTGTGCTCAAAGCCTTGGTAAAAGAACTCCACATAACTGTAAGCCAACCAACAAAATGTCCTTTCTCTTGCTTTTCTAGGAGGGCTTCTGTCGCTTCTTTGGTGGACACGGCTCCCAGTCGGCTGACCAGAGCAGCACCATAAGCAACGCCATCATGGCCGCAGCGGGGTTTGGAATAGCAGGATTGGCTTTTCTCCTGGTGGTGCGGTAGGCAGAGGAACGGATCTTGCCATGGGAAAGTACTCTCAGAACTGACAATTTACCAGATTTCAGTCTATTTTCTATAGAACAGACCCTCTAAGAAGAAGTTTATATTTTTAAACTGTCTTGGAAAACTGTCTCAACAAATCTTTGGCTATAAACCGCTTCACTCGCTGCGCCGTAACAGCACAAACAAATGTGTGCTAAACCACCATTTGTGCATGTTCAAACCCTGTCGTCTCCAAACGTCCTCTGGATTTTCTTTTTGAAGGTGTAACCTAAACTGTAGCATGGTTCCTGTACTGTAACTTCTGAGCGCTCAATGTTATGCTAGAAAAACCTTATGGTGGACTTGCTACTAAACCCTTTGTTCAAGGCATCTTATTTTCCGTGGAGGCAACTCTTCGAACCCGCCTGCCTTTAATGCTGTAGAGTGGGTGGACGTTGACTGTGATTTAACATGCTTTATGGCTTCAGATGCGGTGCACTTGTTACCGAAAGGCAACTCATTGGTTGATTTAGAGCAATTAGTGCCCGTGATGCAAGAGGCATTAGGGCTTAATATAACATAAGGATGATTTCATTACACTACAAGAAGAGATGAGTGTTGATACAGGATGGTAATGGCTGCAGTCCTGCTCCTTACTGAAAGGAAAGGAATCGAAATATTAAACCTTAATAGAAATCCAGTGGAGGCTGGAATTTCTCTGGATTTCCTTCACAAAATGAAAATTTCCATATATCTTAATATATTTTTGAAGTATTTATCACTGTATAATACTTGTAGCCATGACATCTTTATTTTTGTTTAAAACTTAATGCTGGTTCTTGTCACTAGTGCGTCTCAAGCGTTGTCTTGTTTGAGTAATATTTCGCTCTGTTTTCGACATGCTGTGTATTTCTTTCAGTGGTTGTACAAAATTGCCTTATGTTCCTGGTAGCTTTTAATAACGTTCCTGGGTTGCTCACAGCGTGTACAATTTTACCATGGTGACTTTCAAAGTGAATAAATGTTAAGTATTTTTATTTTAAAAACTTTCCGCTTATTTGATAGCACTCAAGTGAGTGTTTCGGTGTTTACCTGCGTGCCTCGGTCTGTGCCTTGGTGCTCTGACCTGCAAGGAGGAGCTGTGCAACACCAGAGCAGTGTGGTGCCAGTCTTCGTCGCAGAGGACTCCTGCAGTCAGAACTGGGGCTGAGATGGCCTAAGGGGAAAATCCAGGCCAAGAGGCCCATCTTCACCAGTGCCCCTGGAAATAACCCGGTAGTTTTGTAGGCTGAAACTTTCAAACACGGCTGGGTACGGACCGAGCTGCTCCTGCTTGTAGAGAGCAACAGAGCTCTTGTTTCTTCTGCTGCTGCCTCTCTTTCACACATGCACGCTTTTCCACTGAAACTGGAGTTTCTGATACGAGTTACGGTAACGACTGAGCAATAGGTGATGGAGTTCACCCTTCTCGGATTAGTAATACTGAACAGCTGTAATTTTGGAGGGTGTTTGGCTTAACTTTTAAAGGTCAGTCTCATGCTCCTGTCTCCAAGTCAGATGTTCCTGTGGTGCTGGTGGCTCTGCTGCCTGTTTAGGCTCCCTCCCTGGCCACCCTGCCCCTGCAGAGGGTATGTCCCTGTGTGGGAAGGACACCCAGGGAAGGACACTGGCAGGGCTGCAGACTTCCTCTGGGGAAAGAGCTGCCTGGCAGCCGGGTCAGCATCGCTGTGGCCAGCAGTGGCCACCCTGCTTCTCCTTTCGCTGGCCCCTGGGCCCCGGGGGGGTCGCGCGGGAGGGGGAGGCGGCCCGGGC
>NW_010168812.1:3173-23603 GCF_000695765.1 Mesitornis unicolor
GCGGTGTTGTGCCCGCTGGCCGCAGATGCAGGGAGAAGGACAAAAAGGGACATTCAGGGACGGTAAGTCCCGCAGAGGTGGGAAGGCGCTGGCCGTCCTCCCCCTCGCGCCGCCCGCTCTGAACAAACGTCTGCTTGTTCTCCCACTTCCAGTTCTCTAAACTCCGGCTTGGCTCCCCTTGGCAGAAGGATTAAGACCGTGCGGCGCGGGACTGTTGTGCTCAGTTCCTCTCTTGAGTTCCCGTGGGGATGGCGCCTGCTTCAGCAGCGGCTGGGTAAGCCTGGATGCCCGGGGGGGGATCTGCCGCTGGTTCTCCTGCGCGGCCAGGAGGCTGCGGTGCCTGAAACTTTGGCCATGGTGGGAGTGAGCTGGCTGGTGCTGGGGAGCAAAGGTAGTTTCCAGAACACGGGATGTTTAGGGGGATGTACACTGGAAAGCACGGCAAACGACAGGGTGAGAAATGCCCTAAGCAAAGGTCAAATGTTGCACGGAAATGTCCTGCTGTGGATCTCAGTGTCTCTCCAATATCAAGCAGGACAAAGCTAAAATACTGGTATCTTGATTTCCAGTGTAACCTGATCTGGCAGGTTCACAAAAGCAACAGCAGAGGGGATCTTGTGCTGGTTTCTACAACGTGCTCCAGAAAAGAGAAGAAAACTCTTTGGAAATGAATAAAATCACATCAGCCTTTGTTGTGAACCTGACCCTTCACAAGATGCAGCTTGGAGAGTGTCTGCCACTTCTCCTTGGCCTGGGAGAAGCTGAGGGTAGGTTTCCTAAGCGCCAGAAGAACCAGAGTAACTCAGGAAAGCTGTAAGGCTGAGCAGGAAGACTGCAGCACAGCTCAGCAGCACAGAGGCAGCGCTGCCTGTAGCTCCCTGACGCCTGGAGCTGGGCTGCTCCGGGCTCTGCTGGGCAGCCCATGCCTGAGGGTGCTCCGCTCATCCCCTCTGAGAGCAGTGGGCACAGCCAGAGCCACGCTTCCCAGCCACTCTGCTGCTGTGGGGACTGTGGGTACAACAGGCCTTGTCCCATCTAACTGGTCACAGAGTAATTGCTGTGGGTTCTGCTGGTGGTTGTGCCCGCAGAAGCCATCAGTCGTGGGGTGTTTTGAGGCCCCAGAGTGCAGGGCAGGGTCTCATGTTTGATGGGAGAGAAGTGAAGTCGCAGAGCACGGCCGTGGCCTGGCTGCTCGTACCAGTTCAGAGTCCTTCCTGCTCTGCTGGGAGCTGTGTGGGGCTGAGAGGCGGCGTTCCCAGCTCCCGGTGGTGTTCACAATGGTTTTACTGGAGTCGTTAACGTTATCTGCTGGCGCTGCACCTGCTCCCGGCACGGCACGGTTCCCTCCTGAAGGGGCATCCATTGTAATCACGGGAAAAGGCAGCCGTGCTGCTGCAGGAGCCCAGCTGCCTCCCTGTTAGGGGAAAGAGAAATCTATTCATGGAGCGTTGAACGAGCCAGCCGGTTTCTTTTTGACTTGGAAAAAATGAGACGCTGTTAGAGCTCAAGAAAAATGCAAGTTGCAGAGTGGTGTTATATGGCAGTTTGTGAGCTGCTTTGCTGTGGTATGCAAAAAATCTGGTCTGGCACGTCTTGCTGAAGGAGTTGGTGGTGGTGCCGCTGCATCCTTCTCTGCCCACACGCGCAGCCACGTGAGGGGCGCAGCACGGGTCGTGCCTCAGGGTGGTACCCAAGCCTGGCTAGGATGGGAGAGCCCTGGTACAGATAACTGAGCAGCTGAAAAAACCCTAATTGTTGGAAGGAAATTCATCAAATGGGTGGCATTTATTCACATAATTTCACTTCCTGTGTTCATTCAGTTTGGATCATGAAAACAAAGTTCTGAGTTTCACTTCTGTTTCTCTGGCTTGCTTTCTATACCAGGCTTGAGCTGGATCCTTGCAACGGTGTGGTGTGGTGTGGGGAGAGCAGGCACAGCTGGGAAATGCTTTTAGGTTTAAAAAGAGCCAGTAATTCCTTCCTAAGTGCTGCTGTGATTGGGAGCACACAAAAATGTTACCTTCAAACATTAACAATTGTTGGATCACAAGTTGAAGTTCTTCAATAAGAAGAGCGTTTAAAAGAAAATTAATCGTGACTTACTTGAAGTCAAATGTAGAAAGTCTGAAAATGAGCCCTGTGCTGAACCAGCAGGATCATTTTGTTGGATGTTTTTGTCTTCTCTGCCTAGGCTGGGTCTGTTTGTTTTATTCAAATGAGACGAGGAAGAGAGGACCTGGCTTTCCTTGTCTGTTAGGTCCCTTCCAAGCAGCCCATTTGTTTCCACCCCATCTGTGATAAGTTTCTAGCACTACAGCCTGCAACTGATACTCACAAAGTGGCAAGCTTGTCATTCTGGATGTTCACCTATTTTGTGTCCCAGCTGACACGCATTACACATCCCTGTTAGTTAAGAATTAAACCCATTACAACGCCTGATTTGATTCAGGAGGGGACCACGCCAGCTGGGTGACTGACATCCATGATGTCCTGTAGTAAGAGACACCACAGCACGGGGAGTTGGGAAAGCCCATCTGCAGAGAGCCGCCGCGGGCACGGCAGGAGGTTTGTGCTCTCTGGATCTGATCTCTTTAATGGCTCTGACCTGTGACAGCCGTTCGCTGAGGGAGTTCCTGTGTTTGACCCAACCTGCTCCAATTTGTTTTAATTATTTAGGAAGAAAGGGTGCCTTTTCTTTTAGAAACACCTTTTCTTCCTAGCAGATTAAACTCTTAGGAAGGAAAATGTGTCTTTTTACTTTGGAAAGTAAGTTTTTTAACTCTTAGGAAGGAATTGGCTTTCACTACCCACAGCTAAGGCGGGGAACTGGGAGGGGAGGGCTGGGCACCACAGTGAAGTGAGCCGAGCCTTCCCTCACTGCCTTCCCAAGGCAGTAAGAAACTTCCTTAGAGTTTAAATTTACCTGCGGGCACAGCACAGGGTGCACTGACCCTGGCATCCCCCGCTGCTCGCTCTGCCCGCGCCAAGGGCGTCGAAGCCCCTGCCATTGCGGCTGGCCACAGCAGCAGCAGCTCGGGAGCAGCGCCCGGGCAGCGGCAGGCCACGGCGCCCAGCTTTGCCCTGCCAAAGAGCAGCTCCTCCAGGAGAAAGGAGATGCCAACCTCACCCTGCTGTGCGGGTCCAGCTCGGGGAGTTCAAAGCCATGTGCCGGTGTGTGGGAGCACCCTGGGAAACCGCTCACAGCCCTGATCGGGGCAAGGCAGATGGCAGAACAAACAGCATCGGCATTTCTGCTTCACATAATCTTTTGCCCTGCTCGCTCCCACGTTTAACCTTTTCCTCCCTTCTCTTGGCAAAAAGAGACCAGAAACATGGGAAGGGTTTCAGGGATCAGGTGCTGGATGCCAAGGACAATACGCAAGAAGCTGTGAAGAAGCGGTCACATTGGTGCTACACTGGGCGGGTGGAGGTTAGTTGACTCTCTAGTGCATGAGCAAGAGCGAATTCCACCAGTTGGGTGTAAAATAACCTTGTAAAACGGTAGTGACGAGGCCAGCGGCAGCAAAGAGCTGATGGTGCTTGACACGCAGGGCAAATGTTTGTTTCCTGATACCCAGCAGCTGCGTGGGGGGTGCTTTGGTAGAGACAAGTGCTTTCAATGCTGAATCTCATTATTTTGAGAGCCTGCAAGTGCTGTGGTTCCCTGAGCACTTCATACCCAAGCTGGATGGTGGCATTTTCAAGGAGAAGGAGGGATGCAATGCAGCAGGTGCCCAGCTCTGCTGAAGGAGGCTGAGCTCCTCCCTGAGCTGGGTCCTGTCTCCTCGCAGCCCCATATGAGGTGGCATTGCTGGGCAGGGACGGTGTCCTCTGTCCTGACCCTGCACTGTCAGCCAGTGCTTTCCGTCCCAAAACTCCTCAGAAACCCCTGAAAAATCTGTAAAACATGTGCAGGGCTTGAATTTTTCTTTTTCTTTTTTTTTCTTGTTTTGGCTCACCCTGGCATCCCCTGAAGAACACGCACTGCAGTGGCCCTGCTGGCAGTCCCAGCGTGGGCAGCCCTCCTGTGCGGGGCTGCTGCTCAGCACAAGTCACGCTCAGAGCTGCCCCACGGAGACACAGCATCCTTCTGTGTCCTTACTGCCGCTCGTGTGGGCACCTTTGCCATGGCAGAGTTACCTTTCCCCTGGCCTAGAAAAATAAATACGAATGGCTCATAATAATCGTGCGAAGAGGGCACAAACCAGCCCAAAGCTAGCTGAGCCTTTAAAAAGAAAACAAAACTTTAAAAAAAATCCTCTAGGGTCTTGCGTATTGTCCTTGGCATCCAGCACCTGATCCCTGAAACCCTTCCCATGTTTCTGGTCTCTTTTTGCCAAGAGAAGGGAGGAAAAGGTTAAACGTGGGAGCGAGCAGGGCAAAAGATTATGTGAAGCAGAAATGCCGGTGCTGTTTGTTCTGCCATCTGCCTTGCCCCGATCAGGGCTGTGAGCGGTTTCCCAGGGTGCTCCCACACACCGGCACATGGCTTTGAACTCCCCGAGCTGGCACGGCACAGCGGGGCGAGGTTTGCATCTCCTTTCTCCTGGAGGAGCTGCTCTTTGGCAGGGCAAAGCCGGGCGCTGTGGCCTGGCCGCTGCCCTGGAGCTGCTGCTGTCCGCTGCCCGGGCGCTGCTCCCGAGCTGCTGCTGCTGTGGCCAGCCGCAATGGCAGGGGCTTCGACGCCCTTGGCGCGGGCAGAGCGAGCAGCGGGGGATGCCAGGGTCAGTGCACCCTGTGCTGTGCCAGCAGGGATTGCCCAGGCAGGACAGCCCCTGCTTCCCTGGGAGCACTCAGTGTTTCCATCTCGGCAGCGATGCTCTGCAGTGCGAGATGCTCCCTGGCAAAGATGGAGAAGTCACTTGTCAGCGCTTTGCAGACCAGGGACTGGAGCACAGAGATGCGTGAGAGGCTGCGAGTGGGCAGTGCTGGGGCACGGTGAGAGCTCGGTGCCTGTGGCTCACCCTCTGCTGAAAGAAAGGTGAAATCATCTCAAATCCTAACTCCAGGTCCCCTTTCTGCTCTGTCCCGTCCCCTAACCCCTATTTTTCTGCTTTCCTACTGGTTCCCCAGGGCCACGGCTGCACACCCCTGCACCCTGCTCCCCTCCTCCACTCCTGCCCACCCCTCCCCTGCTCTGCTTTCGCTGGGGAATGTGGCCTTGCTCTCAAGATTATTTACAGACAAAATATTGCTGCAAGCCTGTGGAAGGGTTTTCAGTTGTTTTTTTTTTCTTAAAGTGACTGAATTCCACAAGAAATGAATTCTTCAAAGGGGTGCGTGGGGGTGGGTTGGGCAGGCTGTGCTGTGCTGAGGAATGGGCTGACTGAAGCTGCCTGCCCTGGCCCACACATTGATGCCAGAGGCTCTTAATTTCCCCAGCCATAGGAAATGATCAGTCTCTCTGGTTTTCTTAGAGAAACCCATCCTGCTTGGGGCAGTCTCCCAGGATGGGACACCAGCATCAACGGGGCGGTGGCACACACGTACCCGGGACCTGGGCTCCTTCCCGGGGCGTGCGGAAGCCGGTGCGTGGTGCAGCCTGTGTGAGGAGCAGCAGCAGTGGCAGCTTTCTCATGGCTCCCCTTCCTGTGCCTCTGCGGCCAGGGCTCTCCACTTCCCCTCGCTTGGGAGCTCCTGGTCCATTTGCAACACCGACTGGGTTTGCTGAGGACCTCAGACAGAGCTGTTACATCCGATCGGAAGTGGTGGTGGGCTGATTCCTCCTTTCTTTTTGTTTTTACTGGCAGGACCAGCAGCTTCCCTTTACCCCGCTGCTGACGATGCTTCTGTCTGGCTGAACTGCTGAAAGCCTTGCAGCGGTGGTTTCCCACTGCGCAGGGACCTTACGCCTCGCACCGCTGCGGTGCCCTGCGTGTGGCTGCTGGAGGCCATGGAGCTGCTCATTGCTCACAGTAATGCAAGTTGGTGGGTTTGAGCAGTGTTGGCTGTTTCAGATGGGGCTGACGTGGGGTCCCTGGCCAGTGCTGGGTTCCTTCAGAGTCGGCATAAGCCTTCAGGTGCCTGCAGCCGAGTACTTGTCCTGGTTAAGGCTGTGTGCTTGGCTTTTATTTAGGAGTAAGCACAGCAACTGTCAACAGAGCTAAACTTGATGGCAGACTGCTGTAGGAAGGGCATGTACAGCAAAACCATGAAGCAGGAGCCTGCAAAGCCATTCCCTGCCTGCTGCGGGGTCGGGGCCAGCCCCTCGGAGTGGCTCAAGCCTTCCCAGCTTGCAGTGGGTGATGGTCTCAAAGGAGCGAGGCTCTGCTCTGGGATGGCCAATGCCAGGACAAGGGGCAATGGTCCCAAGCTGGAGCACAGGAGGTTCAAGCTGAAGATGAGGCCAAACTTTGTGAGTGTGAGGGTTATGGAGCATGGCCCAGGCTGCCCAGAGAGGTTGTGGAGTCTCCTTGTCTGCAGACACCCAAAGCCCTGGCCGTGTTCCTGTGTGACTGCTCTGGTGATCCTGCTCTGGCAGGGGTTGCACTGGGGGAGCTTTCCAGGTCCCTTCCCACTCCTCACATTCTGGGATTCTGTGAAAAGCGCTGGCGCAGGATGCGCAATGGGCAGTGGGAGGATGCTGGGGGATCGGAGGTGGCGTATGTCTAGGGACCTTGGTCGACCAAACCGGTTCAGCTGGTGGTGGTGGTGGTGGTTTGGAGACGCATTTTGCAACAGGTTTGTCCAGGTGGTGGAGTGGTGGGAACTGTTCTGGTCTGTGTGATAGCCTGGGTGCTACTGAGCTACAGAGCACTCTGTGCAGGTCTTAAATGGTCAGACTGATTATCAATAAGGGCAAGAAAAGATGGATTTTGTTCAAAGAAATTCTTAAGTTTCCTCTATTGAGAAGTCACGGAATATGGGAGAAGCCCAGGTTTGATGACCGCCTGCACACCAAGGGGCCAATAGCCACCAGCTTGCAGGAGAAGGAGGGCTGAGAGTGCTGGGCACATCCAAACATGCCCTGAAGGTGGGAGGAAGGGGCAGCAGAAGGGTGTCTTTCCTCTTTCCATGGTTGCTGGATGCTGAAGCATCCTTGGGAAGGCAGTGAGGGAAGGCTCGGCTCACTTCACCACTGCAGTGCCCAGCCCTCACCTCCCAGTTCCCTGCCTTAGCTGGGGGTAGTGAAAACCCCGTCCTGTACTGCAGATCTTTTCAACAGGCATCTTTTTACCAACAGGATGTCCCAGTTATCCTTTTCTTCCATCTGGGGGAAGCTGCGGAGAGCAGCAGGTCTCAGCTCACACCAGTGGTGTTCCAGTTCCTTCAGGGTAAGCCTGGGGCTTTGGTGGGTGCTTGTGCCCCCTTAGGATAGGGAATTGGGCATCCTGAGTGAAGCATCTTCTCTGCCTGGGTGTCCCAAAGGGTTAACGATCCCAGAAGCAGGTGGATGGGTGGTAAGGAGATCGATTGCCTCCTGCAAGGTACTTAAAGTCTGGCCCTCCTGCAGAAACACACCACTTGTTCTACCAGGTAAACAGCAGGTTTAAAATCCCCTCTTGCAGCAGCTGACCCTACACGTGTTTATCCAAGTGGCTGGAGTTGTTCCAGTCTCTCTGGTAAGTGACCTTTCTCCAATTTTTCTTTTCAAGTTGACATTTAAGAAGAGGGAGAGGGGGGAAAAGTCCCAGCAACAACTGGTGTTTTAACAGTGATAAAGCCGTACCCGTCGATAAAGCCCTACCCGTCAACAAAGCCAGGAAAGCCGTGGCGGCTCTGCCGTCCCCGCCAGAGTCTGTACGGATGGCGCTGGCTGCATTTCCTGACCTGCTTGGTTTAGGGTGTCCCAATGCTTGTGGTGCCCGTGGGTGGCTCCAGCCCATGCAGGGCTGGGCACAGGGCGGCTCCCCAGCTCCCAGCTGCAATTAAGCCTGAGCCAGCTGCAGGCACTCACAATATTAGTTCATTACTGCAATTCAAATGAAGAGGAGTCTTAAATCTTCTCTGAAAATAATCTGGGTTTGGCAGGCAGTGGAGCGCTCATCTTGTTTTGAAAACGTCTTTAACAGTTTTGGTAAATGTTTCACTGTGTGTCCAGGAGAAGTAAAAATTTATCCCTAGTTTCCACGTTCCTTGGTTTTCAGCTTCGGCTCTGCTGCACCTCACCCCTTGCCCCCAGCAGAATCTCACGGGGAGTTATTTAAGCAGTGAGGTCTCTGTGCTTTGCAGAGGTTTACCTCTTCTGCCCGGATGCTCCTTGCATCAGCTCCTCTTCCAGGCTGGGAAGTGCCAAGAGCATCACAGAAGGCTGCTGAGCACCGAAGGGTTCCCCAAATCCCTCTTTCCCCACGTCCTGGCCAATGCCGGAGCTCTGGTGTGCTGGAGGTGGCACTAGAAATGGTTTCCGTGGGGAATACCCCGGCTATGGCCAGGGCTCTGCTCCATGCCTGCACCGTCCTGCCTCGAGAAGAGAAATAAAACAAGGACTTTTCTGTGGTTGTGCTTCCCTTAGCAGGAGGCGTGGGAGATCCCCAGGAAGCAGCTGGCAGCGGGGATCCCCCGAAGCTGGGTGCTTCCCTGGTGTTTCTTGCAGAGGGCCCAATGCTCCCCTGCCATCCCCAGGAGGCCTCAGGTGCTGCACATTAATGTGAGACAGCCGAGCTTTCCTGCTGGGCTGCCACTGGAGTGATGCTCTGCGGCTGCTTGGGAACTATGGCGACTTTGGGACCTCACTCACTGAGGTACCTTTAATCTTTCACGGCAAGGACGTCTCATTGCTCACTGTGAGCCCCGTGTTGGCTCGCTGCAGGGTCGGTACGTGAGCCCTGGAGCAGGACTGCCTGTGTCCAGAGCCTGCCTTCCCCTGCGATAACGTCAGCGCTGGAGAGCAGGCGACTATTTTGGACTCAGGAATGTCAGCGGATGATTTCACTTTTGCTTTGTACCCGATAACCTTTCCCATCACAATGAGAGACGACGTCCGTGCTCCCTGCGCTTCCGTGTGTGAGGGGAAAGCCATTCAAGCGCCTCTGAGGGGAAAAGAAAAAGCCAGTTTAAAAATAGCTGTCCGATTGTCCATGGAGCCTGGGCACAGGAAGGGCAAAAGCCTCTCTGTGCCGCTCCGTGCACTGGGATCGGCTTCACCGGCTGAGCTGGGACACGAGGACGGCGACCGTGGGAATATTCCCTGTGCTGGCTTTTCCCATCGGCCTCATGGGGATGAGAAGGTCTGGGAGAGCCTTTTTCCTCCATGCAGAGTCATCCCAATGTGGCCCTCCAGGAGAGCTGCAGAAATCCCCTTTGCCCCTCAAGCTGCCCCTCTCTGACCCTCCTGCCCTTCTCTGAGTCCCTTCCCTGCCGGGTTTTATGGCTGGGAGCTGGGTCAAGAGCAAGGCGAGACAAACCCACCCGGGGCCCCAGGCGAGATAAGCCTGGTCAAACCCAAATTGCTAAAGCTCAGCTCCAGTTTTTATTTCCTGTGGGGAAGGAGCTGGCTAAAGTAACTTGTTATTTTTTTTTAAAGCTTTCAGCCTGTGACTTCCCACGAACTGCTGACCCATCATGTGACGGGAGCCGCAGCGGGGCCGGGCCGCTCGACGCCAAATCACCGGCTTATCCAGCCGTGCCGGGGCTAAAGACAAACCCCGATGCTCAGGTGGGGATGTGGGCAGCACCGGGGGACCAGCCCACTGGGAACGGGCAAATCCTGCACCCTTTAGGAGGGAGCTTATTTACCACTGCCCCCTCCCCTATGGCGAGATGCTACTGCGCTCCCCGGGAGCAGCGTGGCCCCTCTCGCCAATGCCCACCCTGCCCTTCAAAGTACATTGTGGGCATTTTGTGGACTCTTGGCCGGGAGGTGGCTACCTGGGCTCCTGTTTGAGCAGTCCCTTTGCTCAGGGTGGAGAAGTTTTGCTCAGTCCCTGAGCACAAGACTCACAGGGTGGCTCCAAACCTGCCCTTGCCTGTTTACAAAACAGTGGCTGAGGGCTTCTGTTTATCCCTACCTACACACTGTATTCAGAGTTGCTAAACAGGCAAAGGCAAAATGAAAGTCATCTGAGTTTTCTTTAATTAGAATAAGATCCTGATGAATCATGAGGTTCTTTACCTCAAGGATGCACCAAGAATTGTCTTTGGCGGCAGACGCCAAGGTACAGCAGTCAGCAGAGCTTGCTCGCTGCCTTGACATCTGCTGGAAAGACTTGTTTTTCCCTCCCAAGTCACATGCTAGCTTGTGATCTGATCATGAGATGCAAAGGATAACCTTCCAATATTTATTTTTTTCTCATCTGGAATTTTAAAAGGCAGAGGAAAAGTGTAAAAAGCAGCGTAAGGGGAAAAGAAAAAAACCCCAAACCCGAGCCCAAACCCTGGCCTCTTCTGGTTAACGTTGCTTTAGGTGCTATGCTTGCTGCTGGGACAGGGCAGGAGAGCGTCCCCAGCACGATGGGCTGCTCGTGTGCCCGCTGCAGCCGCGATGGAGAGCGTCAGCGTGGGGCAAGCATCGGTGGGGAGGGCATTGGCATGGGCAGAGTGATCAGGGCTGGTGTGTTCAGCTATGCAGACTTTCTCCCCTCCAGGATGAGTGCACCCGTGTACAGGCAGAGGTGGGCATGGGCTGCCTGTCCCCTGGTGCCCAGCACTGACATGACGTGGGAGGGGGAGCTTTTTCTCCTCTGATGGCTGCCCAAGACTGGGCCTGTGCCATCCTTCAACGTGAAACGTGTCTGTTTGATTATAAATCTCGAAGTAACATTTTTTTAAATAACAATATCACAATGTAATCAGCTACGCAGGTGGAGATGTCTGATACGCGCTCTAGTCCAAAGGTTTATAGTAAGCCCAGCTGCAAGATTAAACCAGAATCACTCTCAAATAAAATCCCCCATATAATCTTTGGGGAATTTTCCTTGTGCAGCTTGGGTATGTTTACCTCTGTGAGATGATGCCTATCAAGCACCAAAAAACCCCAGGAACCCATCGTGGTGCTGACACGGGGGCTGTGCGGAAATGAGCGTCCAGGCTTTGCCCGGAGAAGAGCCCTCATGGCAGAGGCCGAGGCAAAGCGCTGTGGCAGGGTTGTTTCTTTTCCCAGCTGGGGAGGTGTGGACCATTCGCTACCGAATTTGCATAAGGAAGTTGCTGCCCACGGTTTGCGTCCATGCAGCAAAGCTGGCATACACGTACAGCAGGATTACCTTGGGAATGGCAGAGCAGCAGCAGCACCTGCGTGTGTCTGTCTGTCTGTCTGTCCACCTCTTCAGTGCTGAGAGCAGCTACGCAGAGCTGGGAAATGCAGCAGGCCATGGCTGTACTTTCCAAATTTGCCATGCCATGGGGCGCCTCTGGCCGCTCACCCACTGAGCACCCGCATTCATGGGAAGAGCTGAGGCTGGGAGTCCTCTGCAGCCGTGTGGGATGGCCCACCCAGCATCATCAATTCATCCCCTGGTTACTCCATGCTTCACCTCTGCCACTGCCTGTGGCACTGCCGTGCCACCGTGTGCTGGTGGGTCCCTCAGGGAATCCCTGTGTGCCCAGGCTTAGGGTGGGGACCGCGGAGCATGGGAAGGCAAGGACCGCGTCTGCAACTGCAGCTCAGTGGGTAAGAGGCTGAAGCAGAAAGGCTCTTGTTGTTTCCTTCAAAACTAAAAGACCCTGTAGTATTTCAGGAGGTTGGTGGCATTGGTGACCCATGCAGAGCACTCCATCCCGGGGCTGTTGGTGCGTGCTGAGCTGGCTGGTCCATGGAGGCTGAGCCCCACGTCCTCCAGGGCATTTAGAGACTTTGTGGTCCTTTGGGAGGGAGGTGTGAAGCCTCATCTCTTCCTGGCTGAAGCCTGGCCCTGCCTGTCCAGGGAGGGAGCTGCAGGTCTGCAGGATCACGGGTGGCTGGAGCTGACCTGTGTCCCTGGCCCCAGGATGACCTGGGGAAGGGAGATGCTTTGGGCAAGGCCAAAGGTTACGTGCATGACACGCCATGTGTCAGCCTGACAGAGGGGGAAAAGCTGCTATAGCTGCCCTGGAAATGAGTAACTGTGGGGAGGAACATGGAGCAGAGGGGATGTCACACGGCGGAGAGGCCACTGAGTTATGAAAGCACCGTCTGTGAGAGCAGTGAGCCCAGCCACAGCCTGGCCACAGCTATTTCGGTGCTGAGAGAGGCCTGGGTGCTGAGGTGTTTCCAGTAAAAACACATACTGGTGTCAGGTGGGGAGGAGTGGAGGCAGGACAGAGGGAGGTAGCCAAAGGACACTCTGGCTAATGGGGACAGCGCAATGGGATGGTGTCTGCTGGGTGCTTGCCATGTAGTGATAGGCGTTTTGGCTGTGGTAGGAAAGTAGACTTCGACGTTTCAGGGAGGATGGCTGAATGGTGGGGTTTGCAGCAAGAAGTGGATAGACTCGGTCCTGCGAGGTTCTTGCACCTTGGGCCACAGCAGTCATGAGGGAGGCTGGGGATAGCTGGGACCTGCAGCAGTCCCCAGAGTCAAAGCTGGGGAAGTATGAACAGGAGATGATTTTAAATTAAACCCAAAGCTCTCTCTAATAAGCAGCTGTCTCTAGTAAGCAGAGTTTTTTCTGATTCCAGGTTTTTGAGAGGTCTTGAAACTGTTTAGGTCCAAGTTGTGTGTCTCTTGCTGTTACATGAGCTTTGCAGTGTCCAAACCCACCCTCCCATTGCCCCTCTTAGTGCAAAGACCAGTATTTTTATTCTGAAAAGCAAACTATTCTCTTTCCTTAGACATATATTTATATGGCCTCTGCAATAGTGTTAGTCAGAGATGGTTATGGGCGCCGTGATGGACTAATGAGGGCATCGGTGTGCAGTCATCAGTGGTCCATGCAGGAGAGCAGCATACTTGCCTCCAGCTTGTGGGTGTTTGGAAGGAGTTCGGGTTTTCTGGACCTGGCTGACCTGTCTCTGTGCCCCAGGGGCATCTCTGAGCACTGTGGTTTCCTGGTTTGTCAGCCCTTTGCCTGCCCCCTAACTAAATTAGAGCAGGCCTGACCCAGAAAGCTGGATGCAGGAGTGATCAATAGTGATGGTAATTGGTTGGCAGCACTGCCTGGAGGCTCTTGGTGTCCCAGTCCCAAAATAAATAAATGGGTTCAGGAAAAATGTGTGCAGACTGGCTCAGGCATCGGCTGGAGGGAGCTTCAGCCCGTGGTGCAAGGGCAAGGGGCTGAGTTTACTGTGCTCCATCCCTGGTAAGCATCTGTTCTTCTGGCCTCTCTTACCCTGGTGTGTCCCCAGCAGGTTTTGCTGTGCTGGGTGTTTGTTCTGCAGCAGCAGAGTGTGAAGGCTGGGGTGGAGGGAGGCAGCAAAGGCAGGAGCTGTGGAAAGGGGATACGCTCACGCGCGGCTCTGCGTGCAATCGCTCCATGCGCGAGTGCCTGGGGAACGAGATCATTCTGCCCATCCCTGGTGTGGTGTATGCACCTGCTCCTGGACAGGAAAGCAGCCTCTGCTTTTAAGGAAATAAACAAATCCCAAAGAACATCCTTTTGGAGCTGCCCCCTCCTACCTGCTCACGTCCCCAAGGGAAAGTGAGGGCTTTGTAACTGCCCAGGGCCCTTGGGAACCGAAACAGCCTTGGTATGAGCTCAGCGACTGTAAATCAGCAGGCTCCACCGGGTGCTATTCCAAGGGTAAATTTAGTGCTGATTGCTTTGATCTGAAATGCATTTATTTTGTACCCTCTACAGAGCTAGACCCAAGGTCAAACTAATGGCTGATGCATGAAAAACGCATGTGGCCTTTATCGATCTTGCAGTGATTAATGACTGGAAGGGAAGGCCGGTGATTCATGCAAACGAACGGTACCTGGGAATGAGCAATGCCGACTGAGGCGACTTTTAAACTCCAGCATCCAGCCTGCACCCACTGCTCGGGGGTACCAGCGTCCCTCACACGGGTGTCCTTGCGCTGGGCACGTACCCGTTTGTACACGCGTCTGAGCCGTGCGTGCCTGGCCTTCGCTGACAGTTTTGGAAGGGGATCAAAAATAACCTAAACCCTTACTGCAGTCCTGTTGGCAGAGCCTCTTGAAGCTTTCCTGCTGCTGTCCCACTTGTCCAGGAAAAGTCCTTCAAAAGGGTATGGCACAGCACCTCGTACCCGCTCACATCAGCCTGGGCTCAGCCCTTTGTTTACCAGCGTTTAATCTCTCAATGAAGGAGCTTCAAAGCTGCTTGCTGTGATGAGCCTTGCAGGCGATGGCTTTTGAAACGCTTTTCCCCCACCCATGAGCATGTGGGACTCCCTGGAGGCTGCTGAGCCATGGCTGTGGGGTGGGTGCTCTCCCACAGCCCCCATCCCAGCCCACCCCATGGATAGGGACTGCAACCCCCAGTTCTCCCTGTGCCACAGACGCAGCTAGAAACTGCATGGGGAAGTCACCCTAATTTTGGAGAGGGAAATCAGGCCCTGTTTGAAGGCTCTGGGCAGCAGTTACGCAACTTTCCTATCTGGTGTTTGAGCAAACTTCCCCCTCCTGGCCCTTTTAGCCTTGTGACTATGACTAAAGTCATCGTGTTGCCACCGAGGCTCCTTCTGCTGGGCTCACTGCTTTTACCCTGCCTGTCTCACCGAGCAGGCCAGAGACCTCCCTCATCTCTTAGGGCCTGAAAACTCGCTGCAGTTTTTGGTCCCACTTGTTGCCGGCTCTACTGCCGCCTTTTTTCTTTAATCTCTTGCAGTTGCTGATGTCTTTCACTGTTCTCTCTTAGGCAGTGCTGTGGAGGAGGCAATGCTTTGCTGTTAGAATACTTGCTCGGTTACAGCAGTCACCTCCTGGGGCCATGCATCCATCATCCCCCTGGGGTGGATGCAGCGCTTTCACTGGGAACGGGGAGCAAGGCAGGAGGGGTAACACCACCACAGTGGAGGTTCCTTCAGCTTTGTTCCATGTGGTTGGATTTGGGGGGAAGGTTCAGGAGTGGCCAAGGGCTGTTGGCTCCCTCCAAGGGACGCTCTGGGAACACGGGGTGTTGGCCCCAGCGCTGTCCCGCTACCCCTGGCATGGCAGGAGAGTGCGGGAAGCATCATGTGTGGGCACGTGAAGAGACACTGTGTGCTCCCAAATTAGCTACCAGGCCAGGTTGGTTTTCCTGTTTACTCCTGAAGTGGAAAATAGGATGAGAGTGAAAAACCACCTCCTCCTGTTGGCTATAAAAAGATCTCGTCGTGTGGGCACAGGAATTGTACCTTCTTTTCATTTTTGGCCTTGGTGGTGCCAGGTGCGTGGCGTGGGCTGTAGTGGCAGTAACGCAAATAGCCAGGGATACCGGGAATAGCAGCTCCTCTGTAGGAGATATTTCCTCTTGGGCAGGGAACTGGGCCTACTCGCCAGCCTCATGGCGGGGGTTTCACAAAGCGTGAAGGTCACGAAGGAGACGTGCAGGGGTTTGTCGGGGACACGCAGCCCCCACGGGCTGTACCCAGAACTGCCCCAGCCGGGGTGCAAGGCAGCTGATCTCTAGTCACGGCTCCAAAGAGAAGACAAAAGGTGAGGAAACCACATAATCCCTATGGCATTTCATGGGCAGTTTGCAAAGAAGAAAGGTCACCTGGGTGGGTTTGGGGTCGGAGCAGATAAGACACTGCCACGCTGGAAGCCAAGCAGGGCTGTGTTGTGTCTTCACAGCATCAGGGTGAGTTCTTAGCCCAGAGAGGTTGCTAAACCTTGTTTGTCTTAGATTGGTTGTCCAAAATGATACCGAGAGATGAACTCTTTCTTCCCTTCGTAATTGGCCATAATCTTATCTGAAGCCTCCTAAGTGTCCTAGTGACTCCTCAAGGTGATAACAACCAGACGCAGAAAGAAGTCTGAGAGCATTTATTTCTGAGGCTGGACACTAGGGAACAGCACAAGTTTCTTGGCCGGCTTTGGTCACTCTTATTTATCACAAAGAGGAAAGAACGCCAGGAGCTGCCAACATCTTGCTTAGGTATTGGGCTTTCTTGCCTCCTTGCTCCTCTGGACAACTGAAGCTGTTTTGAAGAGCGAAGTCTGAAAGTTGATTTAATTAATAACTAGAAAACAACACTGAATGAGAGCAGTGAGCTACAGCCGCCCCTGTCTCAGGCTGCCTGGAGTGATATGGTTTAACCTGTCGCACCAAAGGGTGTTTTTGGTGTGTTTGTTGTGGGCCTGTGGGTACCCTTCAGGCGAGAGGCTTTCTCATGGATCCGGTGGTGGTTTCAAGGTACCTTTTGCTCTGCGTGGTCTGTGGCTTCTCACTTGCCAGAGGAGCCTCTAATAATCTCACCATGAACTTTGAAAAGTCTGTGCAGTTGTAAAAAAGACCCTCCCAAGCACAGTGCTTCATTTGAAATTCAGTTCAGGGTCTATGTGTGTGTCTGACACACATCTCTGATTTTAGCTGGTATTGCCATAAAAGATTTTACTGATGCCGTGGTTCTTTTTTGGGGATCTATTTCTGGAGGTGCCACCTGTAGTTGTCCATTTGAAGCAGCTGAGTGTTATTTGTGGTGTTGCCTCCACAGCACAAGGCAGGTGGGAATGTCACACTAGGGCTGGTGATCAGGAGCAGACCTGGGGGGCTGGAGGAGTCTCACCCCCAGCAGTGGAGAAGCTCCTGTGCTGCGTGCCCAGTCCTGTTGCTGGGGAAGGGGCTATGGACACCAGAACGGGACATGCCATCCCAGTAGCACTCTTACTGGACCCTACTGGAGAGTGTTCCCACTCAGGGGTCTTTGTTCATAAATTGGATGAGCCTCGATAGTTCCATGAGGGTCAATCACCCCCTCCCAGGACCGGTCCTACCACCACATCCCATTCCTGAGTCTGTCTTAACTTTACCTGTGATTTTTTTATATTGTCCATAGCAAAACATTTACTGCAACTCCAGCGGGCCCAGCTCTGGAGATGGGACCTGGGTTCTGTGTTAATTATGGTGATTTAGTGCAGGTCATGGATTAAAAATGTGACATTTTGAAGAGACAAGAAAAAAATGCCCTCTCTGACAAACGATCTACTTGGTGCTGCTTCACAGCTTAGCATTTGTTTTCAGACAAGTTGGCCAGTTTTTGCCACAGTTATTATGCGCTATATTACGCTTTGCTTTCTTCTGGTTCTCAGTCAAAACACAATACCTAGTAAAGAGCTGCACCAAATGTAAACATCCTGTATCAGCACCACAGCAGGTTACTGTGACCAGATCTGTTTTCTGTGAATCTTCCTTGATTAGCAGAAATAGACCATTAAGGGAGGAGAACTGAATTAATCAGTGTGTGCCCGGGCTCTGGGTCACAGTGACTTGCCTCTAGCGTTATCCTCTTTACTCTTTCAAATTATTGGCATCTTACTTTTCTTTCAGATGAGTCTTTCAGTGGCTGAAGCAAGGGCAGGAAGCACAGCTGCTCCCCGTGCCAGTGCAGATGTCCTCAATTAGCCCAGGTACAACGTGCAAAGAAAGTGGATGCGAAGGATACTTCAATGTCAGGTTCTTCTGAGCAAAGCAAACGATAGGGACATATGAGCAGTTCACTACCCTGCTGTAATGATTTTATTAATACAAACCAGTTCACAGGCAGTAAGGACGCTCTGTCACAGCAAATGGATTTGTTTTTTTTCTGCTATTCTGCTCTCTCTCCGCAAGCCTTTGGGCAGGGTTAGCCAGCATGCCCTTGGCTTGGCTGTGCTCAGCTCCGCTGCTGGACCTCATTGCCCCCCAGGGCTTGCTTTTACTCACTGCCGAGCCACAGCCGTGTCCCCATGGGACCAGGGCCACTGGCACCACGGGGCACCTTGGAGGCGATGGGCAAAGCCCGTGTGCGGGTCCTGGGGGAAGGAGGCAGCCAGAGGATGTGGACGGCAGGGTGAGGGCACCAGGGCCTGTCTTGTGCTGGAGGAGCCCAGGGACAGGCACGGCGGAGTTAAGGCTCTCAGCCTGACGCTGCTAAAAGCCTGTGCTGCGCGGTTTGTGTGCACAGGATGCTCCAGTTCGCCTGGGGTTTAACCACACATTTTCGTCGTGCTTGCAACATGCTGTTATCACGAATTGCAAAAACCACCCTCGTCCTCATCTGATCAGAGCGAAACCAGCACAGCTCTGCGCAACGTCTCCGGCGTGTCCGGTCTGCTGAGTGCTCCTGCGAGACACATGGTTATTGCTCAGAGGTGCTTCACTTTGCTGCTTTGAGATTTGGGGGTTTTTTTCATTCCTGACTCCTTGGCCTGTGAAAGCAGTTGGCAACCACTGCAGCCAGGGCCCTCGCTGCCTTAGCTACTGGCCCTGACATGGCTTTTTGTGAGGGCTGACATGGCCTTTCTGTATGCAGATGTCCTCCAGTGAAGCCGAGGGTGTCAGGAAGCCTGTGCTGGGCTGCTCCTGAGAAGGGGGGGCCCAGCTGCCACCAAAGCCCTGCTGAGCACAGGTGCAGCCACAGCCCATTGCGGCCTCTCCACCACCCCGTCCCGTTGGGCAAGCAGCACCCTTCAGGGTCACCCTGCCCTCCTGGGGAAGGCAAGCAGGGCACCCACTATCTCCTCACTGGCAGCACCCATGGTTCACCCCGATAGCTCCTTGTGTCCCAAAAGCTCTTTCTGTCCCAGCCCGTGTCACCACCATGGAACAATGATGTGGATGAATGAGGGGCAGTCTGGGAAGCTCTGGGTACTTCCCGGGAGCAAAGCTGCCGGTGAAAGTAATGTGTTTAATAATTATGACAGGTCCTGGAGGCAGTTTAACTTCTGTGGAGGACATGAACTGGAGGCACTTACCAGCACCAGTCCCCACGCCAGACCCCTCTTGTGTGCTGTGGGGCTGTGGTGCAGCTGGGGGAGGACGGCACATGCAAAACACTGAGGAGCACTGCAGATCTCTTTCACTAGAGCTTACCAAGCACCTTTGGTGCTTTGTAAGTGAGGCAAGGCAGAGCTCAGCCCCTTCCTGCAGCTCTCCTGGGTGAGCTGGCATCAGTGGGGGCTCTGTGAGGGCAGCAGGGCAGTGCTGGGGAGAGGCCAGCCCAGGTAACATGCACAGGACATCAGGGCTTTCTCAAGATGCCGTAATGAATCGCAGCCCCAGGTTACAGCCACGCTCTGCCTGTGCCCATAGCATGCCACAGGGACGGTCACCCAGCTCTGTCCCACCGTCAGTGGCAGAGCATCTGCATCGAGGGCCAGCGGGGCTGTCAGCGCTGTGGGCACACAGGGCCACGGCTCCCTGCCTTCAACTGCCGTGTCATACGGTGGTGTCATATGGTGCATCGTGCACCAGTGATCAAGTGACTCCAGAAATCAGGACATGAAAGTGCTTTGGCAATGCCAAAAGCAAAACATAAGGAAAGAAAAAAAGATTCCCCTTCCCCATACTCCAGAAAAGTTTGATATTGTGCAGATGATGTGAAATTTTCCTAAGTACTAAAGGCTGGCTGTGGGTCATAAGTGCCTTACATGGAGTACAGGGATCTTCTGCTTCTAAAATAGATGAGACACTTCACAAGGGAGTCTTTAGACTTGGCAGACAGGAGATAACAGCAGAAACCCAGTATTTTTGGAGGCTGGCTGTAGGAAATGCAATTGTTAATGGCTAGCCTTGACGTTCTGTTCCACTTTGTACTTAAAAGTATGTGTTTTATCATGACGGGTGAAGAGAAGCTGAATTTTCAAGGCTTATCTTGCTGTAACAAGAGGCCTCCAGGTCCATGAGAGGCCTCCATGAGTCCAGCCCACATTGCGGTGCTGGGCAGAGGCTGGGGTGGTCCCACTCTTAGTTTTGCACCTTTACCTTTTTGCAGGTTCAAACATCTTCTTATCCACTTGCAGAGAGTTTTCCAGAGGCCTTTAGTGCTTTGTCCTGATGTGCCTTTGGCACTATCCACACAGGAACGGTGGGCTGGCATTTTTGCCTTGTCCTGCAGGATGGAGCCTGCCCAGGTTTGTAAGCCACAGCAGGAAGCTTTCCCAGGTGCTGGTCTCAGCAAAGCCAGGCTTTTCCCTGCTGCCTGGTTTGCGGTGACTAGGGCATCTGTGCCTCTTGACCAGGCAATATGGATACACTCAGCACACAGGGCAGGAGCAGACCATCACTGCCCCAACACAATCAGTGTTTGTAAATGAACTCTGCGCTCATCAACACTCATGCTTTCAGTCCTGCTGTCACCTGTGCCATCTTACTGTTCTGTGACACCAGAGAACAGGTACATGAGGAGAGTAACTTGTTTCACGTTACGCAGCCAGCCAAAGCAGCAGCTGAGCGTCTGCGTTATAGGGCTTTGGACACCTCTGCTCTTGGCGGAGCTGCCCGGGCATGGGTGCGAACCGGATCAGTATGGCTGCAGCTGCCACCCGTCCCTCCGTGCCTCCTTCTATCCCTCCCTGTCTCCATCTCTGCATCCCTGCATCCCTGCATCCTTCCATCCCTCCATCCCTGCATCCCTCCATCCCTCCATCCCTGCATCCCTCCATCCCTCCATCCCTCCATCCCTGCATCCCTCCATCCCTCCATCCCT
>NW_010168812.1:23736-24183 GCF_000695765.1 Mesitornis unicolor
CCCCGGGGGGGGGCCCGGGCGGTTGCAGGGCAGCGCCTGCCGCAGGCTGTTTGTCCTGGAGAGCTGGGGTAAACAGCATGAGCTGGATGTAGGAACAATTTATTTATGCATACACACGTAACTTGTATAGGTATACACATACATACGTGTGTTTATAGCTGTTTATATATTCTAAACATATGTGGATTTCATACATAGAAAAATGTATATAAATTCTATACATATACATGCATATATATATATATACACACACACATATACAGGTCTGTGTATGCACACATGCATGTGTATATGTGTATAAAGTCTCTACATATGTGTGCATATACACATATATATACACACGTGTGAATATACACATATATACATACGTATACATATGTATATATTGCATATATCCTAAGGGTACACTTTTATATATCACAGAATCACAGCATGTTAGGGATTGGA
>NW_010168813.1:0-4925 GCF_000695765.1 Mesitornis unicolor
TTTTAATATATTTATTTATATACGTATATATAAAAAATATATACATAAATAAAAATCTCCTATCAATACATGCAGATTAAATACTCCTTTCACTTAACTTTCTTCAACGCACTGAAGTTTTTAAAATTGCATATTCTAAAATAAATACCTTCTCAAATGGAATTTTCAAGAATACTTGCATCAATGTGACAATAATCCAGTTTTCAGAAAAGAATATGCTAACCCTGCCAGGCTTTACTCCAAGTCATTGCCATGGACCAGGTTTGCAATGCAAGCAGACTGTATTATTCTCAACACAGGCTATTGTGGGCCTGATCTATATTCTTCTGACAAACAGCCACAAAGGGTTTACTCTTCCCTGGTTCTGCACATACCTTTGTTTTCTTTATTCACATTTCCACTTGTTAGGTTTGATAACCAGCTTAGTGAAGGAGAAGTGTTTACTGAGGCAGTTTGTTTACTTCCAATCGCTGATTTTAGAGGAGGATCGTGTGTAGTGACTTGTGGGCTCAGGACAAAACTGTTCTGTTGAAGGCCGGTCCTCTCGCCAGGTACCAAGTTCTGAAAAAAAAAAAAAAGTGAGAACTTGATTAGACACAAACAGATTTTACTCTGAAAGGGGAAACAAGCAATGACAAGTCCAAATTAATCCCTTAAATAAGTTTGGCTCTTCAAAATACATCTGATCTCCACAAGAGGTCACCATTGCAGCTCAGTAGCAGCCAGAGACAACAATCCGATCTCCTTACTTAAAGAGCAAGCAACAGAGCCCATCACCCCTCCAGATAAGCACAGAGAGCTGAGTTGCCCAGATGCATTTGTCTGTGACTGCTTTGGGAACCCAATGCAGTTTTAATAGCACTGCTCTCACAATTGTCATGATAGCAAATATTCAGACCAGGGCTAACCTGAAGGTCCAGGTCAGCAGACTAAAACAAATACATAGTGCTCCTAAATTTCTACCTTAGGAAGGGAGCAGAAGTCTACTCACCTGTCAGGTCTAAAATACACCTGCATAGGAGTGCAGCACCAGCCTGGCCAGCACAATCCAGGCACAGGACCAGTGTACAACTCCTGTGCAGCTGATTCATCCACTTGTTGGGAGATTCTAGGTAACAGACTAACCAGAAATACCACTTTGGCCTGGGACTCCTGCATGACTGCTTAAATTCCTTCTCTCTGCTCAAATACTTTCCAGTCAAGAAATTATTCTGCACCTGTGTCTGTTGCTACATTCTTTATTTGATCTCTTAATGACTGCTGATGCTTGGTAAGGATTCTAAACATGACTTAATATAAAATGCTGCAAACTTTAATAAGCTTATCCTCACACAACCAGTGCAGAACCTAGTTTCACAGAAAGAGAGGTATCAACAAATTTCCATGCAGCTGTTTGCCTGGGGTGACAGGAAATCTTAAGAAATAGAAGACTGAAATTAGGTCAGTTGTAGGCTAACTTTTGACTCATGTAACCACCCTTCTCGATTTAAACACTTCACAACATTTTTAATCTCTTCAATTGATTACCAACATCAAGTTCAGTCTGCTTCTTGCACTTAAGATAGCACGTTTAATCTCAAAATAAGTTTACAAATAAGCATACAACAAAACTAAAATTATTTAATTCAGCTGTTTTCTTGCACGATGCTGCAAAACCAAGCCATTAATTTGTGCTGTTTTCAAAAGCAAAAAAAAATACGACATCTGTTTACAAATAAACATATGGTGGGGTTGAGTTTTTTAAATATAATAAGCAGCAAACTTTCTACCAGGATTCCCAGAGAAATCAGTGCTTCTCAGTGCTGCTCTAGCCCTCACAATATTATTAATGTTTAGTTCTTTAATGAGTTTCAGTGCTCTCCCACCCTACTTATTCTTTTAGGTGCTGCATGTATTACATCTCCAGGACAGGAGGGATAGCCTACACTTTACAACCATTCCCACCAATCTGTCCTTAAGACTCTTCTCTTAAGGATTCTCTCATTTTGAACAAAGCCCTACATGGTGGGGTTATCAGTAGCAGTCAGGATTGGCAAACCTACAAAGTCAATTACCATTGGCTTCAAATATGGTATAGTAGACTGAGGCAAACCTATACTACATAGACAATGTGAGACAGTAGCAATACCTGTTTTGAATCCTCCTTTAGAGTTGGCTTTGATAGTGCCTTGAACTGCTTATTTGCACAGGGACAATTTGCCTTTATTCCCCATTTTGTCCTTACGGAGTGAACAATATCACCAACATCATAGAGAGCTGAAGGAAAAGAACCAGTAGTGAGCTCACGCGTAATGAGAACATCCAGCATCCAGTAAGACTTTTTAAAGAAATTGGGTATGCTATGCAGATAAACAACAGTACACAAACACAGCTCATCATTAAACAACAAGTTTTGCTACTTCTTAGTAAAGGTCAAAGGTAATAAAATAGTATTAAGTACACAGGCTGTTCCAGTCTTCGGACAATAAACACTAAGATTTTACTAATGTTATTACTAAAAACAAAAAAGACCCTCACTCAATACAACAACTCAATCAGCAACATACAAAAGACAGCAAAAGCCTACAGCATTTTTTCATCCTAATCAAATATTTAAAATACCTTTTCCAGGGATTATTTGTGTAGGCATTAGATTCTCAGGTTCATGTGCCTGCCCCTTCACACATTTAAACCAGGAGAAAGTATCTGAGTCATCATCTGTAAAACAAAACCATTAAATTGTTTTACTAGTGCATCTTTCATCCTCCTCTGGAAAGCTACACATTTTAACTACTACTGATAAACCAAACCACAGATCCACAACATGGTTTTTTTGTTGGGAAGGCTTATCTTGTTGATTAAGGCTGTTATCTACTTCTAAGTTCAACAAACAGGTTTTCTTTCCTCTCTCCCTGCTTTGTTTAAAGTAGCAACACGTGTTCTCACCTTTATGTAAGCTCTTTTTCTTCATCCTGTAACAATCCACACACACGCCAAAGCCGCACTTAGAGCAGACCCAGTGGAGGTTGAAGATGGTGGTGTCGCAGACATCACACATTTCTCGAACGCCACGAACCGCACGCTTCCAGGCGACCTGTCCTGTGGTAATTGGCAGAGAAGTCAAACTTGCGTTTAAACAAAACAAAATATTTGCATGTTAAACACAGCTCCATTGAAACAGTTCAGTGATACAAGACTCAAACTTATTTTTGTATTGGAACTCCAAAAAAAGCCTTTGCTGGTAGAGATTCAGAACAAAGTGTAAGCAATCAAGACCATTTTGCTTTCTCCTGTGCAGCACCACCTAAATCCCTTACTCCTGCTGTGCATCTGCCCATGTTAACACGCGCACTGCTGACATTCTCCCACATGGAAATTTCACAGCTACCCTAGGGAAAATTTAAGTTACTACTAGCAAGCTAAGCTTAACGTCTAGCTTGCCACAGCCAGCTTGTCCTTGTTCTCTATTCAATAGCACAGTGGGCAAGTACTTCTCGTCTTTTTAGTAGGTCTTCTACATTGTTCGTAGGTGTGCGTCAAACCTCCTCAGAATGGTGAGCTGTTCTCTGGAGAACTGACCACTGCTGCTCAGGTTTCTTATGGACACGTTACATTCCACCTTTCCTCACCCCAAGTCACTTCAACAGTTCACTCAAAATATCCCAAACCTTGACAGTATCTTCCAAAAAATTACAAGCCCTTCCAGGGCTGCATTATGCATTACTTTAGCCTGATCTTCATTTCATTATATCACCAGCTAAAAGACTAGACCAGACAAAAAGCACACATCTGCCTCCTCCTACCTCCTTCCACACTTGTAACTTCTCTGAAACTTTTCTGCCCACAGCATTTCTTAATTCTAAAAGCAAGTTATGAGAGACCACGTCCTAATGCATGCTAAAAAAAACCACATTAGGATCCAAGACATCTGTTGCTTTTCTTCTGTGTAATGTCCATTAACTATGTAGGGAACAAAGCTAGAACAGCTTGGCACAATTTGTTCTTAACTAGGAGGTAAAAATTGTTTGGCTACTTGTTTCAAAATTCTTCTAGAAGACAGAGGTCTAAATATCACCAGCTCCATCCTTTTCTGCCTTTCAAAAACATGCACTATATTTACCATTTTCTAGGCCAGTCCTCCAATTTCCCCAAAACAGGAGGAAGGAGTTTTTTGTTATCATTTGTATGTCATTCCATATTTCAGTTTTCTGAATTTTGTCTTTTTCCCCTCCTCCTATTCTTTTGTTTCCTCTCTGTAGTTTGATCCCATCTCCTCTTTCCATAGGTCTGCTTTTGTCACTTCCTGGCCAAGGAACAACATGACCTAACAACTGCCCTTTCTACACCAGTCAATCTTTCACAACACACGGATCATTTCACTTGTGATTTCTTACTAATCCTTTAAGGAACTCTCTTTAAGGAATTTTTTCCCCTCTCACACTTGTCTTGTGGCTCCACCTACCAGTTTGGTAACTCACTGGTAAGAGAGAGAAGAGTTGACACTGAGACATGAATGGAGTCAAATCCAGTTGGCAACCAGTCACAAGTGGTGTTCCCCAGGGCTCAGTACTGGGGCCAGTTCTGTTTAACATCTTTATCAACGATCTGGACAAGGGGATCAAGTGCATCCTCAGTAAGTTTGCAGATGACACCAAACTGTGTGGGAGTGTTGATCTGCTTGAGGGTAGGAAGGCTCTACAAAGGAACCTGGACAGGCTACATCAATGGGCCAAGGTCAATTGTATGAAGTTCAACAAGACTTAAGGTCTGGTCCTGCACTTGGGTCACAATAACCCCATCCAGTGCTACAGGCTAGGGTTGGAAAGCTGCCCAGTGGAAAAGGACTGCGGCTATTGGTCAACAGACAGCTGAACATGAGCCAGCAGCGTGCCCAGGTGGCCAAGGTGACAACCTGGCTTGTATCATGAATAGGGGGCCCCGCAGGG
>NW_010168813.1:5148-23939 GCF_000695765.1 Mesitornis unicolor
TCATATCCCTGTACTCAGCACTGGTGAGGCCATACCTCAAATATGTTGCATTTTGGGCCCCTCACTACAGGAAAGATATTGAGACCCTGGAGTGTGTCCAGAGAAAAACAAAGCTGGCGAAGGCCTGTGAACAGCAGCTGAGAGAACTGGGGTTGTTCAGCCTGGAGAAAAGGAGGCTGAAGGTTTTTTCCCCCCCTATTCAAAACACTGAAGCGGTTGGTAAACTGATATCATCTTTATATAATGTCAATACCAGCCAAATGCAGAAGACATTGCGCAGGCTTCTAACCCATACTGCAACTCAGTCATGTAATTATAATCCAAAAAACCACACATAGTTTTACGAGTCATTCTACTCTGAGAAGTGATTATGCAAGATCACAACCTTCCGCATCTGTCTGCTCATGTTTGCTACAAAAAGGTTCTGACATGGCCAAAAACCTGTGTTCGAGGGTTTGCCCTGTCTGCATGGATGAAACTGCACTCAGTTACCCCATCAATAGCAACTCTTTGCTCTATTCCCACTAGGGCTGGACCTACAATCACTTGAAACAGGCCTAGTGGAAAATTTCAGGTGGAAGAAAAAAGATTTCTTTACTGACTCGACAGGCAGCATTAGGTCCATTATGCAAGAACAACAAAAGAGGACCCAAACAATCTAACAGGATCTGTGCAGTCAAAATGAAAGCTTTATTTCATTTGCATGCTAAGAATAGATTGTCAGCTGCCTGCCGATTTATTTATTTTTTTAACACTTGGTTTCATAACAGAATTACACTGTGCAACAGGAAAAGTAATTTGATAAACCCAGAAAAGTCCTCTGACAAAGGCAGCCAGAATTACTTCTCTTTCCCCCTGCCTATAAGCAAAGTTGTTGCCGCTAACTCACACTGGATAATAGCCCATTACCTCTCTCTGAGAAAAGAGAGAAACACTGAAGTCTTTATATGACATTTCCAAACACATACAATATATTTTCACACAGGTCAGAAGCTTAAAGTTTCACATAAAGCTATTAAAATACAGATTATTTTAATACAAATCGATCTTACTGTGTGGCTCGATCGTAGACATAACTTCCTTTTCAGATATCACTAGCTGACAAAAGTGATCTCCAATGTTGGCTAGGATATACTTTGCTGTGTCGAGATCTAGACCCACAACGTTTTTTGATAAAGGCAGCCATAAGCTAATAGCCTCAGGGTCGTATTTATTTGGAGTTAAAAAGCCTTCTTCTCGCAGTATTCCATGCTTATTAAACTGTAACCTATGGGAAGAGGGAGAAAAGGAGAACAACTCAATCTCAAATGTTTTTTTAGTCTACATTCATTCCATTGTGTCAATGCCTGAACTGTAAACATGTATACTGCATATCAATGAGCTTAACACTTAAAGGTTGCAGCAGACACGAGTAAACATACTTGCCATTAGCATTAAGCATGCTTAAGGTTCTGCTTGTTTAAAAAAAAGGACTTAAAACAGTGTTAATTAGTAAGGTAGATTTCTTAATTAAAGATATTTTTTATTCATACAAAACCAATTCAAGTTAACATTTTTTAAAATCAAATCTAGAGAAGGTAACAGTAAAAATTTAATTTAGAACTGTGTACAAGTCACAAGAGACATGACAACACCTTAAAAATAGTACCTATTTCAGTAACAATTTGGAAGTAAGTGCCAAAAGAAGTCCAGCAAAGTGATTCTGAGTAGATGGAAAGAATGAGATCTGTATTGTTAGCAGTTTATTAGCTAACAAACATCAAGAGTTCTACTCATGTTTTCAGGAACCTTTTTAGTAGATTTTGTAGAGGGAAGTGGACTTCATTGTATTTTTAAGTGTGGCAAGAAAACACACGTTGGCAACTGATATCATCAGAAAAACACCACCTTCAGACTTTGCTGATTTCACATTCAATAAAAAGAGAGAGTTCCGTCAGCTTCAAGTTCTAAACTGAAGAATTCAACTGCTTTGAACTGCACTTCAAGTCTGCATTTTTACCCTGAGAAGATGAATTAGCATAGTCTGTTGGTACTCTAGTCTCATGTGTTTTTTGAATGTTTAAGTTAATGTCAGATTACCCCAAGATTTACTATAGTAAAGTCTCCAATTTGAGGTTAAATAACAGATTAGTAATACATATTCATTTCTTTTAAACCTTTAGCTACAAAATATGCAAGAAACAAATGAAAGAGTGGAAAAGTTCGGGTTTTTTCATGATCTTTGTAAACTTTGTGCTTTGAGTTTTCTTTCTTCAAAAGGTCTTCAGGCCTACAGCTTCTTTTATTCTACCTAGAGACTCAAAAGAAAGTCATTCCTCTGAAAAATCAAAGGGAAAACTGAGAATAAGTAAGCTTCCCTTCTCCCTTGTGATAAACAGTATTTTTGCGTTTCCTCTCTGATACCACAAACGTTAACTTCTTCCCATAAGACACAGTCCATGCCTCAAAGTTTAAGTGGGTGTAAGGGGAAATAAAAAGCAGCATGCAACAACATCTGGCCATGAGATCAAATAGTTCATGGAAAAAATGCATACAACTTGAAAACAAAGGAAACGATGTGTTAAAAATCAGCCAGACACTGCAGTTTGACAACATCCACCCTGGGCTTACAGATAGGCTTAAAGTAACAGCTTAATACTCTTTTTGAAAGGGTTCCTGATGGTGTCTTAAGAGCTAAAGAGATAAAACATCACAAGACCTTTATAGTTCAACTCCAGAATCAGGCTCTGGGGGCTGTGGGTGGGATATAATAGATCTGAAGCTGCAGATCAGGTTTGGAAAAGCAACCACCACTCCACAGTCACCAGGCTTTCCCTGAAGTTGCCTTGCTGACCCTCCCCATCTGCCCTCCTGCAAGTTTAACTGATGAACTGTTTCCATGGCAAGCTTAAAGTACCACCACAAACTCTCAAGTGCAGCAACACAACATAAACCATTATTTTGTCCATGACTCCAGCTGAAAGTCCCAGGCCACTTAGAGCAACTCTTCCACAGCCATGGCTCTATGTCTAAAATGTCATATGCCCAATCACTACACTTTGGGAGACATGCACGGAATCCACCCTCTCACTGCTGTCTCCAAAGCTACTGAGCTGAAGCACTCAAACTAAACTCATGCTAGCCCATTGGCACTCAGCCCAGAACAGCAAAATAAAGACCTCAAAGTACTGCCAAAATATTTTCTGCTCAAATAAAGCAGTTAAAAAATTCCTAAGGGCTAAAAGAAACACAGGCAACCTCTCATTAGTTTGGTATATTAGCCTTATAGCTTGACAGCTACACACTGACATCCAGCAGTTTTGAACCAGAGACCTAAATGAGACCACTTAGACCAAATAACTGTTTTTCCACTTGTCCCAGAAGATGAAGATCCATGTTATAGCTAACAGTGAATGCTCAACAGCCACCCTTTCAGCAACCAAAAAAAGTCATATGTCCAACTCAGACATGGGGCATGTGTTATTCACACTTAAATAATATTGAGGTCTATATAGAGTCAAAATTTTTCTTACCTTCTAAAGTGAAAGAATCGACAAAAGACAGTGGAGTCCCTTTGCTCTTTGTTCTTCCGATAACTGTCCAAACGGCATTCCCTGCATTTATGCAGGTGAGGTGCGATATTATTGCAGGAACCATCCTGTACAAAAGCTTCTCCACTTTGCTGCAGCTTCTTCACTTTAGCAGCATCTGCTAAAATCGACTTGCGAACAATTACTGCAGGGAAGAGTGGTGTAGATGAAACAAGGTTTAGTTTCTCATATAAAGGTGCGAGCAAATGTATTTTAGTGAAAGTTCCAGGTCAACTTTTCCTATGTTTCACATTACATTGAAACAAAGTTACGCCAAAATATTTGCAGTTGTCTGAAACCTCTTCCCAGGTCAGTAGAGACCTTCTTGAGCTGTCATAGTCTGTGGAGCCAAGTTTAACAACTCTTTACACTGCTCCACACAGAAATACTCTGAAAGAGCACCTGCTTCTAATGAAAATTCTTTAGCCATCAGGGCTGCAATACCTGAGCACTGCGTAGACCAGGGCGTGAAACAACCACATTTCACATGAGGTACAACTTGGTCATTTCTCAGGCTGTTTTCACCCTTCAAGATGCAATGGCTTTCAGCATCATACTACAACTGATGTCAAACATCTCTCTCCCTCCCACAGCGGGGGTGAGGCCTAGCAGGGCACACCAGTGACTGCTTGGCTGGCTGCATACCCATGTTAATTATGGAACAGCACATGGTAATCCAAGAACAAGCAACATGAGATTGGAAAAAAAGAAGAGGCGGGTGTGTTGGGAGATTCCCAGAATCACCAGCTGTACTGCCTGATGTACAGCACAGCACACAGCCCCAGGAGTCCAGCTTCTGCAGCCTTTCCCATTCTGTCCCACATAGAAAACTTTAAGAGCTCACCAAGCAGAACCAGGACACAGAAAACATACAAACACAGTGGGTTGTTTTGAGGTTGGGCAGTTTTTGATTTATATTTTTCCCCCGTTTGTTCAGGTTTTTGTTTGTTTGTTTGTTTTGCTTTCAGAACAGTTATTAAATGAAAGTCCTTCTCGAATAAAGCTTTGTTCAGAACAACTTCCATCTCTCACCATGCTTACAAGATTTAGGACCATTGCTAAAAATAAACAGCAGTCTTATCACACCATCAGCATTTGCATCACAAACAGAATCTCGTTTTTGTAACCCGTTTTGCCATTCTGTTCTTGCATACATTTTGTAACAACTTCTTTCTAGAAATTAATGACTTTTCCTTTATCAGGAAAATGTTTTTCTCAAGTTTATTGCATTCCCCTTGTAAAAGAACTCACAAATTACTCAAATTCCAGATTCACTCATACAATTTAAATTTACTAATTTTGCGTACGTTATGAAGGACTTACAAATAGTTTCACAGAAACTACAAGGACTTTCAAATAGCTAAGTTTTAAAAATACTTACTATTATCCTGGAACTTGGCACTTCCAGTCCAAAAGCTTTCATTTTCATTTCTGTCATAAAAAATCTCATTTGAATTTCGTCTAATAAAACATTCCATGTCTGTGAGTTCATCAATCTTGTTTCCTTTGTGGCTGTTCCGGCTATTGCAGTTGTTTCGTGATTTAACTCCAGACTCGGTAAAAGAGAGAAGATGAGCATCTGAGGTTGAGGGTCTGCAATCTAAAGTCCGCTGCAGTTCAAGAGTGTTACTAACTCTGGGTATTGCTATGGAAGAGTCAAGATGTTGCAACTGTTTCACAGAAAAGCACTCTTTTGGAAAGTTTGTTGTGGGCTTCTTAAGAGGTTCGTTTGTATTTTTCAGGTTGGTTCCTTTTTCATCAGCTGAATCAGTCAAAGAAGATGATCTTGAGGTTGTCAAAGAGGAATATCTACCATTTTGATCATTAAGATTTTGCGTTTGTTCTTTAGATATAAACCCCACTTTAGGAAAGGCCGTCAGATCTTCCTTCAATGGTTTAATTCCAGTATTAAGACAAGAAGGATGAGTTTCCGGTAAGCTCCGCCTACATGTGCTGAAACACATGACATGCAATGATTAGACAAAGAAAAAGGTGTCAAACAAATCTGGGTATCAGCTGCAAAATCTAGTCACACAAAGCCTGAAAGAGTAAATGCAATCATGTACTTTAAATCCTGAGGTCTCAAGATTTAAAATTTTGTGTGAGGTTAAACAGGTTTGTGTTTTTCAGGGATTTTTTTTGTTTAGGTTTTAAGTTTGTTTGGGTTTCTTTGTAGTTATTTTTGGTTTTTTATTGTTTGGTTTTCTTGGTTCGTTGGTTGGGTTTTTTAAGAGTTAGACAGAATGATAAAGCTTTACACACATGCAGACACACACAAAATTAGGTGCTGCAGCTACTCCACTACTTTCTCTCACAATTAAACAGTTACTTACTCATTTTCTCCATACAGCAACTGTATAACCAAATGTATTTCACTCTTACGTCTGTGTGAGAACATTCTAATACTCAAGGTGCATCCAGCTGGCTCTACAAGTCTATATTGGAGGCAGTAAAACTATTGCTATACAAAAAGCTCAAATTTAAAAAAATAATATTTTTAGCATTTATCTTGTGAGATACATACACAAAAATGAGTGGAAAAAAAAAGACCTATACCACTTCTTCTAAAGCTAAATCACAAAATCTTAGTTTTCCTGTCATACTATTTCTACCATAGGCGTTCATTTTTGTGACAGAATTGAGGAAAAATGCACAATATACTGACCTTCCAATTATGCACATTAGGAAGGAGCTGCAATTACACTGAGGAAAGCAGCTACATGGTACAATTCAGCTCCCATACGTGTTATGGTCAGAGAACTGAATAAAACACACCCTTCACCTCAGGCCCCTGACTGCCTTTTCTCCCATCACAGTTGATGTAGAAGTTTGTTTTTCGGATACATTTATCTGATTGAAAAATGTGTTGACAACATGGCTTCTAGAGACAGATTTATAATGGAAATGAAGGATCAGCTCAAATTTTTTCAAGGAAGGTTTGGAGTGGGAAGGTTTTACATCCAGTCAGGTATAACAAAGAAGTTTAAGGCCACTGGTGTTGAACAGAAAAGTAATTGAGAACCAGTACTTGATCTGCAAAAAGCCAGTGTATGACACCTGCCTGAAAGTGTTTTATTTTTCTTGGGGGCAGAGAAGGAATGTGTCTGGCAAAAAGCAGGCATCACACCTATGTATCAGTTTACAGATGGGTGCAATGAAGCAGTAACATTGGCCCACAGGAAAGACGAGGATAAACTTCTTAGTAGGACCTGTTGCAATAGGACACAAAGTAATTGTTTTAAACTAAAAGAGGGTAGATATAGATAAGGAAGAAATTCTTCACTTTGAGGGTGGTGAGACACTGAAACAGGTTGCCCGTGGAGGTGGCAGATGCCCCATCCCTTGAAACATTCAAGGTCAGGTTGGGCAGTGCTCTGAGCAACCTGATCCAGTTGAAGGTGTCCCTGCTTATTATAGGGGGGTTGGACTAGACAACCCTTAAAGGTCTATTGCAACTCAAACTATTGTATGGTTTATAAGAAAAGAAAAAATATGGCAAGCACATTGTGTATCCAGGACAGTTAAGTCTAACACTTTCCCACGCCAATATTACAGAAGATTAGCTACTACAGTTCTTTAAAATGACCTCCGAGTCTGTTTTGCTAAGAACTGGAGTTCTTTTTGAAGGAAAAGTTTGCATAAGCATAAACTGATTCCTTACCCCTGAGGAGTTTCTGCACCAAGATCAGGTGGTGAGTTAGATGGCAGGGGCAGGCCTTGATGCCTTTGGTCTTTATTAGCAGGAGTACATCCTAGCAGTGCTTCACCCAGCACTGTTGGCACTGACTGCACATGTCCCTGACTGGGAGAAACCTGTAAAGAAAAATTTCAACAGTTAGGAAAAATCAGGATAACAGAAATACTGCTTTGAAGGGCTCAACTTAAAAAAAAATACATTAACACTCTTCCCACTAAGTTTAATAAAGTTAATTGAAGACCACTCCTGACTCACTCTGTAAGATGGAAAGACATCAGAGTGTCTTCTTAAGCCTCACAGGTTTCATGAAACACTGTTCATGTTAATTCATTTTCCTCCAATTAACAACAAACTTTTTTTGGGGAAAGAAGATATATGAAGAAGGTAGAAAGCAATATAGAAAGCTCTGCTTTTCTTAACTGCCCGTGCAGTGATCTTTCTAAAAATAATTGCATTAACCAGAATTCAGAAATAGCTTCAGAAATAGAGCTCATCTGAAAATCTTAAGAGAAAATTAAAACTGTGAAGTTAGTCTGACAACATTACCAAATATCTAGATGTGAACTTCCCTGTAGTGGGAAAAATCTTTGCACCAGGATTCTAGAAAGTGTTACATAAAGAAATCCCGCACTGACTGAATCACCAGCCTTACAAATCTACTATTACTTTAGGAATACAACAGGCCTACCAAATTAGCAAGTGTCTTTAAAAACTGTAGTTTTCTGTGGGGCTCCTTCCTCAGCTCTAACATCCATATTCCACTCCCACATGCTCAGCTTACCGCTGGAAGTTACACTACAGACTTGTTACCATCATTTCCAAAATATTTCCTTTCTTCTTTGGTAAAGCACAGCTGTCAGGCATTGACAAGCTCTCAAAAAAAATGCTGGAAGTAATTAACTCCATATTAGAAATCAGAGTACTACCACATACTAATTAAAATAAATTTTTAAAAAGGCTTCAGTTTATCATACCCATATATTCACATCCTCCAAAACTGGAGAAACTGTTTTCCATATTAGAAAGTACATTCATTGTAACCATTTTAAGAAAATATTTGCAAGACATTTCCCAAAGGCTACAAAGAGATAAAGATTGAGTCCTTCAAAAGAAGACAGACTAGAAATTTAGAAGCAACTCCGCTGCTTTAAGGAAAAACTATGGTGAAACAAGTTATGAATTCAGATCAGGATAACAGTCCTGCGGGTTATTTGGAATATGAAATAAAGACCATGTTTGTGTATTAAGCAGATCACTCAATGGCTGAATACACAGAAAGCCAAAGACTGGCAAACTGAGCACCTGAAAGATGCTGAAGGTACTCAAACACAAGCTATAGAAGCAACATCAGCAGAATTTGACTGCAGTGCACTAGCTACTTCATGCTGAGTTGCCGCACACTCTTCCTCAGCAGTAAATACAAGATAGATCACTCTTTTCATTGAGGAATCTTATCCTGTACTTGCCACCTCATGCTGTATCTTTATGAAGCTGGTAAAGATTTCTAATAATGATATCCCATCATTAACCAGACTCTACACAGTTTACTCAGCACAGGACTGACTGTGCAGAAGCCAAGAACACAAAGCCAAAAAATAAAACCCCAAAACAAAACCTAACCTTCTCACCCCACCACCACTCCAGAGCTTCCAGAAGGCCACTCCTGCCTCAAATGCAATTTTTGGTCTGAAACATTGGGGCAAAATTATAGGGTAAGTTCAAAGTACTGTTCTTTAGCCAAGCCATTAATTTGAATTTACATTTCTGTACTTAAGTTAACCCTATAATCTTTTGACCTTTGAGACCGTTTTCTTAGATTTCAGTGATACTTGCCAGGGCACTCATAAAAGAAATAAATGTAGACATGGAAATACTACGGAAGTAGTCATATTCCCTTTTTGTACTGAAGCAACATTATTCCAGAATGCTGCTTCTGTAGCTTGAATCCTCAAAGCATACAAGTGTAGATGAAGGTTTTGGGTTTAAGTACAAAATAACTAAAGAAAGAACATGAAAAGCAAAGGTTATAAACTTGAGAACTATTTTGCATTTTCTCCCACTACAGAATACAAGACCAGGCAGGCTAACTCCTATGCAGAAGCAGGAGACAAAAAGCACAGCTAAAAAACCCCAACAAAAACAAACCAAGAACCAAAACTAAAAAACCCAGTCTTCAAGGCTCAGTAACTTTTTCTCAGATTATCGCAGGGCAAGATGTTTTACCCATGCCCAGACAAGTTTCAAATAACTCAACACACCCTCCCAGAGATTATATTTATTATTCCACTTCCCTATCTAATCTTTGACTGCTCTGAGAAATGACATAACCATTATATAACTGTCATATATAACATAGTAAGACATTACCTCAGGAGAAGATTTTGTGTGCTTAGCATCAACACTTCCATTATTCTCTGACAACTTCCTTTTCACGCCTCCAATTCTTTTAGATTTATCTGGAAGAGAAGGTGATCAAGATTAGTCTAAGTAGCACATTTGTGACAAATATTGTTTGAAGGACAAACAATAATATGTCTTACCACATTTTCCATTGTTGTCATATATGATCTCAACATGAATTAACTCTGGATCAAGAGTTTTTAAAGCTGGAATCTTGGAAAGGAACAAAAACACAGATGCAGTCATTTAGAGAGGTGAAAGTTACTGTCTGAATGTATTTACCCTGGATGTTGTGGTACAGACTTAGCTTACACACTTAACTTCCAGGTTCTTTGGATACCAAACTGGGTTTAACAGTTATGACAGTGTCTTTGCATGAAAACACAGACTAGTGCTTCAGAGCACTGTCTACACAGTATAGAAAGCAAAGAAATCAGGACTGTACGTTTGCCTTGCTCTTCAATTAATTCTGTTTCTCCTTCATTTTATGTAGAAGACCATTTATTATTTGACCATTCTACCAGCAGCATGAAGTAATACAGAAACACTTCTGAGTAATAGATTATTCTGCACTAGACTGAGCCCCATTTTTTAAACCTTATTATAGTACAGAAAGAATTAAAACCGGTGTTGATGAGGGTATAAATACAAGATCCCACCCATTCCACATCTCTGGTTGTAAACCCACAGGAACAACTGGTTCTTACCTCCTGACAGTTGACTTCTAGAGTTCTTGTAGCTGGATTAGCATTGACAACAACTGCTGTGAACCACTGAGTAGATGGATCCAAGCTATAAATTCTAATTTTTGACCCGATTATACTTTTCCCACCTTAAAAATTGAAAAAAAACAAAACAAAACAATAAAAAACAAATCAAAACAAAAACAAGAAAATGTAGCGTAAGAAAAAGGGAGCGTTAAGATCATCACAGCTACAGACATGAATTTGCCAACAGTACTACATGCAAGATGCAAGTAAGCAAAGCAAACTGAGAACTTTGAGACAACTTCCACATAGCTGAGGCAGGCAAAAAAGAAAAAAACCAACATAATAAAACTATGTTCCAGGTACCTCCTTCCTGGAACAGTTCTATGAAGTTTTCTAGAGGATAAGACATGCAGTAGAGACCAGACTGACCTCCAGAATTCAGACAATAAAACAGAGCAGTGGACACAGAAATGGAGATTCAATGACCAGATGTGAATTTTTCCCCTCCTTACAGTATTGGAAATGACAACTCTACGTTGCAGTATTTACCTTTCCATAAAGGTAAGGCATTTCTTGCTTATGCAACCATACGACTACGAAAATGCCTGTACAAGCCCAGTAATTAAAAGCTGGCAAATCTAAAGAGAGCAATTTTAACTTGACTGAAAAAGTAGTCTGTGTAAAACTTTCAAGTTTTTATAAACAAGCAGCAGACTAAAAAAGCTACTTGAAGCAATAAACAACTCCAAATAGTTTCAGTGAGAACTGCTACAGATTTGATATCTTTCACAAGTGCCAGGCCATCTATGTGTGCCCAAATTACTTCCTCTTACAAAGAAAATACTTGAAACTTAAATCTGTATAATCCTTCATATTTTGCATTCAATGCTGTGAAAGAAAGTATTTTTAAAGAGCTTTTATCCCTAAAACAGATTACTGTAATTTACACTATCAGTGCAAAGATTTTTTGCTTTGGACTTGAGTATTTATTGTCAGAGTTTTCCACTACAGAGTATGCTTGTACCTTGTACCAAGCGTGTTTCATCCAGATGTTTCTTAACCAAAGCCTGAATTTCTTCATTAACATTTTGATCATCCTTTAGAGGAAGTCTGGAATTGTCCACATCCTATTTAGGAATAAGAAAAAAAAATAGAAGTTGGTATTAAGGATAGTGCTTTTCATTAACAAAACCCAAGATAGCTGCAATTCATTGCAATTCAGTAATGAGGAACTTCACAGAATCAGAATGTTAAGGGGCTGGAAAGGACCTCAAAAGCTCATCCAGTCCAATCCCCCCCTCACAGAGCAGGATCACCAGACCAGGTCACACAGGAATGCATCCAGGCAGGTTTTGAATGTCTCCAGAGAAGGAGACTCCACAACCTCTCTGGGCAGCCTGGTCCAGTGCTCTGTCACCCATTGCCCCTTGTCCTGTCATTGGGCATCACAGAGAAGAACCTGGCTCTTCTTGTCACACATCTACTCTGTGCTCCTTCAGCTCCTAGGATATTGTATTTATTGAGGCAGACATCATTTCCTCACCACTAATCTACATCTACCACCTGCAAGCTAGACTGAAGCAAGATCTCCAGTCCACTTTAATACTGTTCTGAAAACAATCTGGCTTTGCTTTACTACATTGCTAATGAGCACTAAGTTTAATTGAACCATCCATTTTTTAATTTAGGATTTAAAGTTCTCAGAAGCAGCAACTTACAAGTAGTTCTGAGCAGATGTAAATGCAAATATTTTAAGTTTTATGGTTTTATTTATGATAACAACAACAGGATCCAGTCCATTTCAAGGCATTATTATAAAATGTTTGTATGAGTGAAAACAGAGTCAGCTACATCTAAGTCATTCATAATTATTCAGCATCATGTATTTTTTCCTAATTTTTCTCTATTGTTATCTAAAACAAACTGCTTGACAACATTTAGAATTAATTCTGAAATGGACAGTTTAGGACAAGTTTTTACCAATGGCTCAGAGTGCTAATAAAGGTTTTTTGGTTTTGTTTTTGGTTGGTGGGTTTGGTTTTCTGTTTGTTTGTATGTTTTCTCAAGCACTGCTCTGGTATTTGTAGGCAGAAGCCTGAAGAGCTAGTAGCCAAGAAACTGCTATTCAAGATGCTTGTAAAGCGATCTTCTCCACTGCAGTATTGAGATAAGGCTTCTCAATAAAGAAATCTCTACTCTGTTGTTGAGCCAACACAAGCAAGACAACAATCTACAACTCAAATTCAGCTTTAAATGTTTCTTTTGTTAGTTTCTCAAGAGTTGTCCATTTGCTGACTGTCAACAAGTCAAAGTAGAACACTAGTGATGGCACTGCTAACAGTCTCAACATGGGACATCTGTTACAAGTTTTATTCAGCCTGTTTATAGGTCTTAAGGGTAGTGTCCTGAAAAGGTTACATCCTTTACCATTAGCAGTTACTATTCTTCAAAATGCCTGACCAGTCAGTCACACAGGACAATTGTTTCAACCCCTCTCTACCTAATTTTCACTAACAAACCTCCATCCTAGTGCTCAATAAAAGAACTCTAGTTCAACCATCTCATTTACATCCTGCCCAGTTCCTCATTTGCTTAAGACTAGAAGTGATGTGTTTCTATTAAATTGCAAGATTTATTCCAGACATCCCTGCAACTCCTTTCATAGTGATGACAGTCACATTTACAAGAACAAAAGGAAATTATTCCACATTATCCCCACCATCAACATGATGCAATTGCTGCCACCTGAGCTGAATAACTGTCCTAGCACACTCCTTCCTCCAGCTCTCAAGTCTTGGATCAGCTTCAGAAGGTTTTTAATCACCAGACACACCACATTCAGAACTGACATTTAGGAGTTATAGCAATAAACACCTACTCCAAGTTTCTACTCATCTAAAGTTTGCATTTAGAATATCTTAAATACCAAGATAAAAGATTTATCTTCCAACTTTACAGTGCCATACAAGGTTACCTGAATGGGTGTCAAAAGGTCTTTAGAAAGAAAAATACATCTCTCTTCACCAAGATAGCGTATCGAAACCAATGATCCCAAACCAGCTTTGTCCACTAAGGATTTGTAAGTCTAGAAAACCAATAAACATTTTCTTAGAAACAGAGTAAAAGGATATCATCATTCATCATTTGCATTTAAAAAAAAAGAATTTAGTTTTGCATCTATTTCTTTGTTAAAATACCACATCTACATGCAACTCTTGAAACAAAGCAAGCTTCTAATGAAACTCTAACACATGCCTAATAAAGGACATACTGGACTATACGTGAAATTAGTTAGGAATTCAGTTCAGGTGGTTGTCATTAACAATCATAATTATATCAACATAGATTTCCTCATATTAAGAGTTCTAATTGTGGATACAGTAATGAAGCCCTCCCCTTAGGGAAGACTGGGAGAATAACTAGCAAATCAACAAAGGCCTGCTGTATGGCTTACATAAAAGTTCTCAAAGCTCACGCAACACTGATAATAAACTGAAGTGTTAGTTTAGGTGCATATGAGGACTTGGAGAGCCTTATAGTAGTTTTACCACTGCAGTACAATGACGAAGCTGTGATCGGGTATACCAAAGGCTTTAAGAACAGAAAAGAAACAAAATTTCCTTTAAAAGTTTCTGAACTCTTCCCAGCATGTTTAAGGTTAAGTGTTGTCTAGCCCTGCAGTAACAACCCTTGAGCGGGTAGGCATCAGGAGCCTGGAACATCAGAAGTGGCAAGTAGAACTCCTCCTGAAGCAAAAGGTACTTCTGTGCCCCGTTTAAAAGAAAAGGGAAAAAACCCATTCTGGTAGAGTATGTGTTTGGGTTTCTAAAGGACTTATCAAGCAAACAAAGACTTTCTTCCCCTTTATTGTTTTCACTTCAGTTAGGACAGCATTGGCAAAGGGGCAGTATCACCACAAGAGGAACAGGAGTCTCTCAAGGAGGGACTGGGCATTACAAGAGCTCTGCAAAGCTGTTCTATTTGTCAGAAACACACTCTCCTGTATACTTGAATGAATAAGTTGTGATCAAGATTCAAATAAATCAATCCACGATTATCTTTTTTGACCTCTTCTTTCCTGGCTTGTGTGGTAGAAAGGAAAAAGTTGTCTTTGCCAAGGCAAGCTCCAGTATTGTGCTTTACCTTTATCCTACATCATTCCACTGCTAAATGAGCTGAAATAAGTTCACTGCCTGAACTGACACTTCAAATGCAGCATGAAGGAAACTTTATGCGTAACAAATGCAAGTATCCAGTAAGAACTGCTCAGATAGTTGGAAAGAGACAACAGCTAAGTTTAAATAAGCAAGTTTTCAGCACATTGTATCAGCAAAAATCTCCTAATGCGCAGGTGAGGCAATAAAATTAAGGATTCATCTTTCCACTTCCTCTCCCATCCTATTTGGCCCTACTTGCAGTAAATATCTGCTTACATTAGCTTTGCTCAAGAAAAACCTCAGCTAAAATACAAATTACACTGCATACTTAATACCTAGAGAAGTTAAGAGTATTAAACATGGACTACAACTTCAGCATAATTAATGTTCAGCAAGTTTACATTTTTATTTATTTCAGACCTACTTTTATGAGTAGCAATTTCTAAAGTAGTGAAGTAAAACTACACTGGCTGAATACATTAACAAATGTTCCCTGTTCACCTCCACTGGCTAATTTGCCTAGCCACCCATGCATGCAAGACACAGAAAGCTCAGTTCCCTGGCTTGTACAGAGTAGCTCAGGTTTTTGCATGCACAAAATCCAGATCTCACAAATCTTCTCTGGCAGGCAGCCACCACATAAGAGTTGTTCAAATTATTTTTGTCTCAGATCAAGAATCACTGAAGAATTAGCAGTACTTGAGGCAGAGTAAAACAAGAATTTAAGATAAAAATATAGGCTATCCTTAGAAACCTACTATTTACTCTTTTTCTCTCTATTCTTAACTGCAGTTTCATAAGAGAAGGAAGAAACACGAGACTAGTGGGAGAAAAAACTAACATCGTACAGAACAGTGGTTTGGGAGGGGAAGCAAAGTCATAAAGATACATTCCTGTATCTCCAGGCACAACATACCAACTTCATACACTCACAAGCTCTGCCTAGCTCTAGCTGTACAAAGATTTCCAGTCCCCCTTCATGTCACGTGTAAGAATACACAAGTTAAGCTACACTTGAGAAATTCACACTTGTAACAACACTGTCCTTAGAAAATGGAACTGCAGAACCAAAGTAAGTTAGGCCAAGCCTATACTTGCCATTGCAGGCCACTGGACAGGAGATACAGTGTTGCCATGAAATTTTCTTTCAGCCAGTACCAGCTTTTGCTCCACCAGGAATGCTTTCATTTTATGGTTGTAGACTTCTATCCATCTTCTTTTTTCCCATGACTCATCATCAAATTCTACACAAATCTACAGAAAGGAAACAAAGTGAAGGGGTGACGAGCCATATATTGAAACCCATACAATGTGACAAAGGAGAAACAAACAATGTTTTCCTCAAAAAAAAATAATTTAAAAGTACTTACAATGCAAACATGATTCTTGCCTTTCTGTCACACAATCAAGCAGTCACTAAAGCATCCCAGGCTGAGCGAGTATTTTACAAGTGATGGTCAATGTTAACTGGGCTGTCATCATTATCACATGAAACATTAATATTTCTATTTAACTCTCTAACTCATAAAGTCTTCTGCTGCTCAAGGGCAGTTAAATGTGTTAACTCTGCCACCAGTGTTTGCAAAAAATAGCAGAAAACTCAAAAAACTTTAAACGGGCTGTATACAGTAGTGGTACTTGCACTTTCCATAAACTCTAAACTAGAATACTTGAACAAACAAGCTGTTTTTCCAGATGTACTTTAAGAATAAGAGTTCCAAAGAATAACTTTAATTAATTTATTGAAAGCACAAATAACAGTACACCAGTAAAGGTGATCAAATTCTAAAGTGAGAAGAAGGTAATTTGCTGCCTTTTAACTGGTATTTAACTTCACAAATCTCTGAGGCACCTGTACAAACTTTTCAAGAGGAGAGCAGTTGTCATTTCAGGAGAACACGGTGGTTTGACCAGTTTCTCTGGGATGGCATTACCCTTCTTTCCTGGGGAGATCAACACAGGATTGGGAAAGGCCACAGACATGACTCTGTCTGAATACAGGCATCGGGATGTCTTGGTGGAGAACACTACTCTCAGAAAAAGCACTCTTCCCATCAAATTTACCAATCCAGTCTAAAAACATGTAAGTAATTTAACCTAACAGCTGAGAAACCTCAGTTGAGGGAATCTTAGAAACATTCTCTTGTGCTTAGCTTCCCTTTAAGGATAGAGGAAAGTAGAAGCACGCACACAAAACACCATTACCAGAGACACGATTCGTAAAGCCAATGGGTGCAGAAATGAATTTAGTCATTTTGAAGTTCACAGAAACAATGGAAGAGATAAGCAAATAATACAAGCACCAGAACCAGAACGGCTTGTTTTATCTACAGAATCAACACTGCACAAAGAGGAAAATACAGAGAAAATACTTTCAAAAGTCACTGACAGTCCTTCTATTCTGCAGTTTGCTTTTGACACTATAGAAAAAGATTAAATATTTCTACTCCTTTAGAGACTTCCCCCCCCCATATCCATTACTATTTTGAGTCTAACTATACATTACGCCTTCTCAGAGCTGCAAGAGAAGAAAGGAGTTGGTATGTGTTTTGGTACAAAAGCTCTCTACGCCTCAATTGTCTGCTTTGCAACTTCTTTAACACTTTTACTGGAGAATGAATTAAGTCAATAGCTTCTGGCAGAACCGTAACCAGTGACAAGGCTCACAGTAAAGCCCCCAGCAGCACCTGCTCCTTCTCTTTTTAAGTCCCAGAGAAGGTCCTTAATAAGAGCTTTCTGCAGCAGCAACATCCTCCTCCTCACTCCAAGTACGGCATGGGCACAGCCTCTCTGGCCAAAGATGGAGAAAGCTCCACCCCTGCCGCAGATCCACAACAAGGGGCTCGGCCTCTACCGACTCGGGACACCTCGTAACAAAGTTTACACTTTCCTGAAAGTTAGAAACGGAGGCAATTTCTTCATGTCTGACAAGGGCAGGTGCTTCATCAGTTAAGCAGAGGTCTCAAAGTTCTCACCATTAAAAAAAGAAAGGCAAGGAAACAGTTTTAATTGAAAGATTGCGCCGTTCTTGCTGTCATTGAACAAGCGTGCCACAAAAGAGCCCTGGAGAAATAAGTAAGACCACGTAACAAGACACCATTGCTATAACGGAGTTTTGTCCTCAGTGAGTACTTTGTATATCACAGTAATGGGCCAGACACGGTTGAGCAGTTTTAGTGGCTACAGTTGCCAAATAGTCCCTTCAGAACCTCGCATTCAAACTGGAAGTCACTTGACTTCCACCCAAAACACAGAGTTCACAAAGTACACTAAGCTTGCAAGAAGTGATGGCACGTTCAAAAACCCTGTTGGTAATCATTAAGAAGTGGCCATCGTGCAAGAAGTGCCCGAGAAACCTCCACCACCGCACACGAATTTGGTATGTCTTTCAAGACAGTAGAAGTACTTGCTCATTACCAGCTACTTCAAAGAGCAAAAAAAGTCACCAAGCCCATCAACGCAGGAGTGTTTCTGTTTCACCTCTGGGGAAAAAAAAACCACCACCATTCACAACTGACAGGTTCTTAAACTACACCTAGGATATGTGCAGAACTAAAGCCTAGGCATAGCGAGTGCAATAAAAACCTGAAGTTTTCAAAATACTAGTGGAAAAAAACACGTTTATAATTAGTTTGAGGTAATTTCCAGCATTAGTAGAAGCACACTGGGGGCTTTAGCCAGCGGTGCACATGTTTTCAAGCATTCTAAGCAGGCAAGTTGACCAAGAAGACTTCTCTTCCCCAACAACAGGATATATATACGTGTGTATAAATGTATACACACACCCACATGCATGCCCGCACACAAAGTTTCCAGTTCACAGGGTAAGCACTCTCGTTTTAGAAGGTCTCTTTGAAACTTTCCGGTTACCTTTAGGTCTTGTTTGGATATGTCCGTGTGTGAAACCGCTCGGATCTTGCCCGACTTCCAGGGCCATTCCAAGACGCGATTGGTGTCCCACGGCTTGTCCTCTTCCTCCGACAGACTCAGGAACTTCTTCCCCACCAGCAGCGACCAGCTCCCCTCGAGCCTCAGCACCATTTTAACTCATCGGGAGGCCTCCAAGGAGGAAACCGACGGGAAGAGGAGAAAAATGAAAGGAAAAGAAGCCACGGCGGCGGTCAGCCGGCAGGTCACGCTGCGAGCCCTGCCGCGGGGCTCGCCCCCCGCCCGCGTTTCCTCACAGGGAGCCAAGGGAGCCAAGGCGGGCAAAAGCCGCGTTGTTTCCTTCTTCCTCTCCCCGTCTTCCCCCTTCCCT
>NW_010168814.1:0-221 GCF_000695765.1 Mesitornis unicolor
GCCACGGGTTTCAAAGGGGAAACCTGGGTTCCGTGTCCTCCTTCTCCCTCTCCTTTCTTTCCTTCAAACTGACCTTGGTGTTCTTCGATGTTGTTCTTCTTGGGCCCCACTCCTTTCTCCTCTGCAGGTCTCCTTCGATGGTTATGGAGATCCCGGCTCTCTCTCTCTCTTTTTTTTGGGATGAGCTGCAGCAGGGCTTAAGCTTAAGTTGCGGTCAGGGC